>NW_027473560.1:0-122233 GCF_050947335.1 Megachile rotundata | reverse complement strand
TACTCTTACTGTTGTCAATCTAACTCATATTATTAGCCATATTATGCTTATATTATCGATAGAACGACAATAACTATACTTGTTACTCTTATTATTATCAATCTAACTCATATTATTAGAACTATTAAGCTTATATGATCGATAGAACGACAATTACTATACTTATTACTCTTATTATTATCAATCTAACTCATATTATTAGCCATATTATGCTTATATGATCGATAGAACGACAATTACTATACTTGTTACTCTTATTATTATCAATCTAACTCATATTATTAGAACTATTAAGCTTATATGATCGATAGAACGACAATTACTATACCTATTACTCTTATTATTATCAATCTAACTCATATTATTAGCCATATTATGCTTATATGATCGATAGAACGACAATTACTATACTTGTTACTCTTATTGTTATCAATCTAACTCATATTATTAGAAATATTAAGCTTATATGATCGATTGAACGACAATTACTATACTTGTTACTCTTATTGTTATCAATCTAACTCATAATATTAGCCATATTATGCTTATAGGATCGATAGAACGACAATTACTATACTTCTTACTCTTATTATTATCAATCTAACTCATATTATTGGCCATATTATGCTTATATGATCGATTGAACGACAATAACTATACTTGTTACTCTTATTATTATTAACCTAACTCATATTATTAGAAATATTAAGCTCATATGATCGATAGAACGACAATTACTATACTTATTACTCTTATTATTATCAATCTAACTCATATTATTAGCCATATTATGATTATATGATCGATAGAACGACAATTACTATACTTATTACTCTTATTATTATCAATCTAACTCATATTATTAGCCATATTATGATTATATGATCGATAGAACGACAATTACTATACTTATTATTGTTGTTATTATCAATCTAACTCATATTATTAGCCATATTATGCTTATATGATCGATAGAATGACAATTACTATTCTTATTACTGTTATTATTATCAATCTAAATCATATTATTAGCCATATTATGCTTATATGATCGATAGAATGACAGTCACTGTACTTAGTACTCTTACTGTTGTCAATCTAACTCATATTATTAGCCATATTATGCTTATATTATCGATAGAACGACAATAACTATACTTGTTACTCTTATTATTATCAATCTAACTCATATTATTAGAACTATTAAGCTTATATGATCGATAGAACGACAATTACTATACTTATTACTCTTATTATTATCAATCTAACTCATATTATTAGCCATATTATGCTTATATGATCGATTGAACGACAATAACAATACTTGTTACTCGTATTATTATCAATCTAACTCATATTATTAGAAATATTAAGCTTATATGATCGATAGAACGACAATAACTATACTTGTTACTCTTATTATTATCAATCTAACTCATATTATTGGCCATATTATGCTTATATTATCGATAGAACGACAATAACTGTACTTGTTACTCTTATTATTATCAATCTAACCCATATTATTAGCCATATTATGCTTATATTATCGATAGAACGACAATTACTATACTTATTATTGTTGTTATTATCAATCTAACTCATATTATTAGCCATATTATGCTTATATGATCGATACAATGACAATTACTATTCTTATTACTGTTATTATTATCAATACAACTCATATTATTAGCCATATTATGCTTATATGATCGATAGAATGACAGTTACTATACTTAGTACTCTTACTGTTGTCAATCTAACTCATATTATTAGCCATATTATGCTTATATTATCGATAGAACGACAATAACTATACTTGTTACTCTTATTATTATCAATCTAACTCATATTATTAGAACTATTAAGCTTATATGATCGATAGAACGACAATTACTATACTTATTACTCTTATTATTATCAATCTAACTCATATTATTAGCCATATTATGCTTATAGGATCGATAGAACGACAATTACTATACTTCTTACTCTTATTATTATCAATCTAACTCATATTATTGGCCATATTATGCTTATATGATCGATTGAACGACAATAACTATACTTGTTACTCTTATTATTATTAACCTAACTCATATTATTAGAAATATTAAGCTCATATGATCGATAGAACGACAATTACTATACTTATTACTCTTATTATTATCAATCTAACTCATATTATTAGCCATATTATGATTATATGATCGATAGAACGACAATTACTATACTTATTATTGTTGTTATTATCAATCTAACTCATATTATTAGCCATATTATGCTTATATGATCGATAGAATGACAATTACTATTCTTATTACTGTTATTATTATCAATCTAAATCATATTATTAGCCATATTATGCTTATATGATCGATAGAATGACAGTCACTGTACTTAGTACTCTTACTGTTGTCAATCTAACTCATATTATTAGCCATATTATGCTTATATTATCGATAGAACGACAATAACTATACTTGTTACTCTTATTATTATCAATCTAACTCATATTATTAGAACTATTAAGCTTATATGATCGATAGAACGACAATTACTATACTTATTACTCTTATTATTATCAATCTAACTCATATTATTAGCCATATTATGCTTATATGATCGATTGAACGACAATAACAATACTTGTTACTCGTATTATTATCAATCTAACTCATATTATTAGAAATATTAAGCTTATATGATCGATTGAACGACAATTACTATACTTGTTACTCTTATTGTTATCAATCTAACTCATACTATTAGCCATATTATGCTTATAGGATCGATAGAACGACAATTACTATACATCTTACTCTTATTATTATCAATCTAACTCATATTATAAGCCATATTATGCTTATATGATCGATAGGACGACAATTACTATACTTGTTACTCTTATTTTTATCAATCTAACTCATATTATTAGCCATATTATGCTTATATGATCGACAGAATGACAATTACTATTCTTATTACTGTTATTATTATCAATCTAACTCATATTATTAGCCATATTATGCTTATATGATCGACAGAATGACAGTTACTATACTTAGTACTCTTACTGTTGTCAATCTAACTCATATTATTAGCCATATTATGCTTATATGATCGATAGAATGACAGTTACTATACTTAGTACTCTTACTGTTGTCAATCTCACTCATATTATTAGCCATATTATGCTTATATTATCGATAGAACGACAATAACTATACTTGTTACTCTCATTATTATCAATCTAACTCATATTATTAGCCATATTATGCTTATATGATCGATTGAATGACAATTACTATACTTGTTACTCTCATTATTATCAATCTAACTCATATTATTAGCCATATTATGCTTATATGATCGATAGAACGACAATTACTATACTTATTATTGTTGTTATTATCAATCTAACTCATATTATTAGCCATATTATGCTTATATGATCGACAGAATGACAGTTACTATACTTAGTACTCTTACTGTTGTCAATCTAACTCATATTATTAGCCATATTATGCTTATATGATCGATAGAATGGCAATTACTATACATATTACTCTTACTTTTATCAATCTAACTCATATTATTAGCCATATTATGCTTATATGATCGATAGAACGACAATTAGTATACTTATTACTCTTATTAATATCAATCTAACTCATATTATTGGCCATATTATGCTTATATGATCGATTGAACGACAATTTCTAAACCTGTTACTCTCATTATTATCAATCTAACTCATATTATTAGCCATATTATGCTTATATCATCGATAGAATGGCAATTACTATACATATTACTCTTACTTTTATCAATCTAACTCATATTATTAGCCATATTATGCTTATATGATCGATTGAACGACAATTACTATACTTATTATTGTTGTTATTATCAATCTAACTCATATTATTAGCCATATTATGCTTATATGATCGATAGAATGACAATTACTATTCTTACTACTGTTATTATTATCAATCTAACTCATATTATTAGCCATATTATGCTTATATGATCGATAGAATGACAGTTACTATACTAAGTACTCTTACTGTTGCCAATCTAATCCATATTATTAGCCATATTATGCTTATATTATCGATAGAACGACAATAACTATACTTGTTACTCTTATTATTATCAATCTAACTCATATTATTAGAAATATTAAGCTTATATGATCGATAGAACGACAATTACTATACTTATTATTGTTGTTATTATCAATCTAACTCATATTATTAGCCATATTATGCTTATATGATCGATAGAATGACAATTACTATTCTTATTACTGTTATTATTATCAATCTAACTCATATTATTAGCCATATTATGCTTATATGATCGACAGAATGACAGTTACTATACTTAGTACTCTTACTGTTGTCAATCTAACTCATATTATTGGCCATATTATGCTTATATGATCGATAGAATGACAGTTACTATACTTAGTACTCTTACTGTTGTCAATCTAACTCATATTATTAGCCATATTATGCTTATATTATCGATAGAACGACAATAACTATACTTGTTACTCTTATTATTATCAATCTAACTCATATCATTAGAACTATTAAGCTTATATGATCGATAGAACGACAATTACTATACTTATTACTCTTATTATTATCAATCTAACTCATATTATTAGCCATATTATGCTTATATGATCGATAGAACGACAATTACTATACTTGTTACTCTTATTGTTATCAATCTAACTCATATTATTAGCCATATTATGCTTATATGATCTATAGGACGACAATTACTATACTTGTTACTCTTATTTTTATCAATCTAACTCATATTATTAGCCATATTATGCTTATATGATCGATTGAACGACAATAACAATACTTGTTACTCTTATTATTATCAATCTAACTCATATTATTAGAAATATTAAGCTTATATGATCGATTGAACCACAATTACTATATTTGTTACTCTTATTGTTATCAATCTAACTCATACTATTAGCCATATTATGCTTATAGGATCGATAGAACGACAATTACTATACTTCTTACTCTTATTATTATCAATCTAACTCATATTATAAGCCATATTATGCTTATATGATCGATAGGACGACAATTACTATACTTGTTGCTCTTATTTTTATCAATCTAACTCATATTATTAGCCATATTATGCTTATATGATCGATTGAATGACACTTACTATACTTGTTACTCTCATTATTATCAATCTAACTCATATTATTAGCCATATTATGCTTATATGATCGATAGAACGACAATCACTATACTTATTATTGTTGTTATTATCAATCTAACTCATATTATTAGCCATATTATGCTTATATGATCGATAGAATGACAATTACTATTCTTATTACTGTTATTATTATCAATCTAACTCATATTATTAGCCATATTATGCTTATATGATCGACAGAATGACAGTTACTATACTTAGTACTCTTACTGTTGTCAATCTAACTCATATTATTAGCCATATTATGCTTATATTATCGATAGAACGACAATAACTATACTTGTTACTCATATTATTATCAATCTAACTCATATTATTATCAATCTAACTCATATTATTAGAAATATTAAGCTTATATGATCGATTGAACGACAATTACTATACTTGTTACTCTTATTGTTATCAATCTAACTCATACTATTAGCCATATTATGCTTATAGGATCGATAGAACGACAATTACTATACTTCTTACTCTTATTATTATCAATCTAACTCATATTATTAGCCATATTATGCTTATATGATCTATAGGACGACAATTACTATACTTGTTACTCTTATTTTTATCAATCTAACTCATATTATTAGCCATATTATGCTTATATGATCGATTGAACGACAATAACAATACTTGTTACTCTTATTATTATCAATCTAACTCATATTATTAGAAATATTAAGCTTATATGATCGATTGAACCACAATTACTATATTTGTTACTCTTATTGTTATCAATCTAACTCATACTATTAGCCATATTATGCTTATAGGATCGATAGAACGACAATTACTATACTTCTTACTCTTATTATTATCAATCTAACTCATATTATAAGCCATATTATGCTTATATGATCGATAGGACGACAATTACTATACTTGTTGCTCTTATTTTTATCAATCTAACTCATATTATTAGCCATATTATGCTTATATGATCGATTGAATGACACTTACTATACTTGTTACTCTCATTATTATCAATCTAACTCATATTATTAGCCATATTATGCTTATATGATCGATAGAACGACAATCACTATACTTATTATTGTTGTTATTATCAATCTAACTCATATTATTAGCCATATTATGCTTATATGATCGATAGAATGACAATTACTATTCTTATTACTGTTATTATTATCAATCTAACTCATATTATTAGCCATATTATGCTTATATGATCGACAGAATGACAGTTACTATACTTAGTACTCTTACTGTTGTCAATCTAACTCATATTATTAGCCATATTATGCTTATATTATCGATAGAACGACAATAACTATACTTGTTACTCATATTATTATCAATCTAACTCATATTATTATCAATCTAACTCATATTATTAGAAATATTAAGCTTATATGATCGATTGAACGACAATTACTATACTTGTTACTCTTATTGTTATCAATCTAACTCATACTATTAGCCATATTATGCTTATAGGATCGATAGAACGACAATTACTATACTTCTTACTCTTATTATTATCAATCTAACTCATATTATTAGCCATATTATGCTTATATGATCGATAGAATGACAATTACTATTCTTATTACTGTTATTATTATCAATCTAACTCATATTATTAGCCATATTATGCTTATATGATCGACAGAATGACAGTTACTATACTAAGTACTCTTACTGTTGTCAATCTAACCCATATTATTAGCCATATTATGCTTATATTATCGATAGAACGACAATAACTATACTTGTTACTCTTATTATTATCAATCTAACCCATATTATTAGCCATATTATGCTTATATTATCGATAGAACGACAATAACTATACTTGTTACTCTTATTATTATCAATCTAACTCATATTATTAGAAATATTAAGCTTATATGATCGATAGAACGACAATTACTATACTTCTTACTCTTATTATTATCAATCTAACTCATATTATTAGCCATATTATGCTTATATGATCGATAGGACGACAATTACTATACTTGTTACTCTTATTTTTATCAATCTAACTCATATTATTAGCCATATTATGCTTATATGATCGATAGAATGACAGTTACTATACTTAGTACTCTTACTGTTGTCAATCTAACTCATATTATTAGCCATATTATGCTTATATTATCGATAGAACGACAATAACTATACTTGTTACTCTTATTATTATCAATCTAACTCATATTATTAGAACTATTAAGCTTATATGATCGATAGAACGACAATTACTATACTTATTACTCTTATTATTATCAATCTAACTCATATTATTAGCCATATTATGATTATATGATCGATAGAACGACAATTACTATACTTATTATTGTTGTTATTATCAAGCTAACTCATATTATTAGCCATATTATGCTTATATGATCGATAGAATTACAATTACTATTCTTATTACTGTTATTATTATCAATCTAACTCATATTATTAGCCATATTATGCTTATATGATCGACAGAATGACAGTTACTATACTTAGTACTCTTACTGTTGTCAATCTAACTCATATTATTAGCCATATTATGCTTATATGATCGATAGAATGACAGTTACTATACTTAGTACTCTTACTGTTGTCAATCTAACTCATATTTTTAGCCATATTATGCTTATATTATCGATAGAGCGACAATAACTATAGTTGTTACTCTTATTATTATCAATCTAACTCATATTATTAGAAATATTAAGCTTATATGATCGATTGAACGACAATTACTATACTTGTTACTCTTATTGTTATCAATCTAACTCATACTATTAGCCATATTATGCTTATAGGATCGATAGAACGACAATTACTATACTTCTTACTCTTATTATTATCAATCTAACTCATATTATAAGCCATATTATGCTTATATGATCGATAGGACGACAATTACTATACTTGTTACTCTTATTTTTATCAATCTAACTCATATTATTAGCCATATTATGCTTATATGATCGATTGAACGACAATTTCTATACTTGTTACTCTCATTATTATCAATCTAACTCATATTATTAGCCATATTATGCTTATATGATCGATTGAACGACAATTTCTAAACCTGTTACTCTCATTATTATCAATCTAACTCATATTATTAGCCATATTATGCTTATATGATCGATAGAATGGCAATTACTATACATATTACTCTTACTTTTATCAATCTGACTCATATTATTAGCCATATTATGCTTATATGATCGATTGGATGACACTTACTATACTTGTTACTCTCATTATTATCAATCTAACTCATATTATTAGCCATATTATGCTTATATGATCGATAGAAGGACAATTACTATACTTATTATTGTTGTTATTATCAATCTAACTCATATTATTAGCCATATTATGCTTATATTATCGATAGAACGACAATAACTATACTTGTTACTCTTATTATTATCAATCTAACTCATATTATTAGAAATATTAAGCTTATATGATCGATAGAACGACAATTACTATACTTAGTACTCTTACTGTTGTCAATCTAACTCATATTATTAGCCATATTATGCTTATGTGATCGATAGGACGACAATTACTATACTTGTTACTCTTATTTTTATCAATCTAACTCATATTATTAGCCATATTATGCTTATATGATCGATAGAATGACAGTTACTATACTTAGTACTCTTACTGTTGTCAATCTAACTCATATTATTAGCCATATTATGCTTATATTATCGATAGAACGACAATAACTATACTTGTTACTCTTATTATTATCAATCTAACTCATATTATTAGAAATATTAAGCTTATATGATCGATAGAACGACAATTACTATACTTATTATTGTTGTTATTATCAATCTAACTCATATTATTAGCCATATTATGCTTATATGATCGATAGAATGACAATTACTATTCTTATTACTGTTATTATTATCAATCTAACTCATATTATTAGCCATATTATGCTTATATGATCGACAGAATGACAGTTACTATACTTAGTACTCTTACTGTTGTCAATCTAACTCATATTATTAGCCATATTATGCTTATATGATCGATAGAATGACAGTTACTATACTTAGTACTCTTACTGTTGTCAATCTAACTCATATTATTAGCCATATTATGCTTATATTATCGATAGAATGACAATAACTATACTTGTTACTCTTATTATTATCAATCTAACTCATATCATTAGAACTATTAAGCTTATATGATCGATAGAACGACAATTACTATACTTATTACTCTTATTATTATCAATCTAACTCATATTATTAGCTATATTATGCTTATATGATCGATAGAACGACAATTACTATACTTGTTACTCTTATTGTTATCAATCTAACTCATATTATTAGAAATATTAAGCTTATATGATCGATTGAACGACAATTACTATACTTGTTACTCTTATTGTTATCAATCTAACTCATACTATTAGCCATATTATGCTTATAGGATCGATAGAACGACAATTACTATACTTCTTACTCTTATTATTATCAATCTAACTCATATTATTAGCCATATTATGCTTATATGATCTATAGGACGACAATTACTATAATTGTTACTCTTATTTTTATCAATCTAACTCATATTATTAGCCATATTATGCTTATATGATCGATTGAACGACAATAACAATACTTGTTACTCTTATTATTATCAATCTAACTCATATTATTAGAAATATTAAGCTTATATGATCGATTGAACGACAATTACTATATTTGTTACTCTTATTGTTATCAATCTAACTCATACTATTAGCCATATTATGCTTATAGGATCGATAGAACGACAATTACTATACTTCTTACTCTTATTATTATCAATCTAACTCATATTATAAGCCATATTATGCTTATATGATCGATAGGACGACAATTACTATACTTGTTACTCTTATTTTTATCAATCTAACTCATATTATTAGCCATATTATGCTTATATGATCGATTGAACGACAATTTCTATACTTGTTACTCTCATTATTATCAATCTAACTCATATTATTAGCCATATTATGCTTATATGATCGATTGAACGACAATTTCTAAACCTGTTACTCTCATTATTATTAATCTAACTCATATTATTAGCCATATTATGCTTATATGATCGATAGAATGCCAATTACTATACATATTACTCTTACTTTTATCAATCTAACTCATATTATTAGCCATATTATGCTTATATGATCGATTGAATGACACTTACTATACTTGTTACTCTCATTATTATCAATCTAACTCATATTATTAGCCATATTATGCTTACATGATCGATAGAACGACAATCACTATACTTATTATTGTTGTTATTATCAATCTAACTCATATTATTAGCCATATTATGCTTATATGATCGATAGAATGACAATTACTATTCTTATTACTGTTATTATTATCAATCTAACTCATATTATTAGCCATATTATGCTTATATGATCGACAGAATGACAGTTACTATACTTAGTACTCTTACTGTTGTCAATCTAACTCATATTATTAGCCATATTATGCTTATATTATCGATAGAACGACAATAACTATACTTGTTACTCTTATTATTATCAATCTAACTCATATTATTAGAAATATTAAGCTTATATGATCGATAGAACGACAATTACTATACTTATTATTGTTGTTATTATCAATCTAACTCATATTATTAGCCATATTATGCTTATATGATCGATAGAATGACAATTACTATTCTTATTACTGTTATTATTATCAATCTAACTCATATTATTAGCCATATTATGCTTATATGATCGACAGAATGACAGTTACTATACTTAGTACTCTTACTGTTGTCAATCTAACTCATATTATTAGCCATATTATGCTTATATGATCGATAGAATGACAGTTACTATACTTAGTACTCTTACTGTTGTCAATCTAACTCATATTATTAGCCATATTATGCTTATATTATCGATAGAACGACAATAACTATACTTGTTACTCTTATTATTATCAATCTAACTCATATCATTAGAACTATTAAGCTTATATGATCGATAGAACGACAATTACTATACTTATTACTCTTATTATTATCAATCTAACTCATATTATTAGCCATATTATGCTTATATGATCGATAGAACGACAATTACTATACTTGTTACTCTTATTGTTATCAATCTAACTCATATTATTAGCCATATTATGCTTATATGATCGATAGAATGACAATTACTATTCTTATTACTGTTATTATTATCAATCTAACTCATATTATTAGCCATATTATGCTTATATGATCGACAGAATGACAGTTACTATACTTAGTACTCTTACTGTTGTCAATCTAACTCATATTATTAGCCATATTATGCTTATATGATCGATAGAATGACAGTTACTATACTTAGTACTCTTACTGTTGTCAATCTAACTCATATTTTTAGCCATATTATGCTTATATTATCGATAGAGCGATAATAACTATAGTTGTTACTCTTATTATTATCAATCTAACTCATATTATTAGAAATATTAAGCTTATATGATCGATTGAACGACAATTACTATATTTGTTACTCTTATTGTTATCAATCTAACTCATACTATTAGCCATATTATGCTTATAGGATCGATAGAACGACAATTACTATACTTCTTACTCTTATTATTATCAATCTAACTCATATTATAAGCCATATTATGCTTATATGATCGATAGGACGACAATTACTATACTTGTTACTCTTATTTTTATCAATCTAACTCATATTATTAGCCATATTATGCTTATATGATCGATTGAACGACAATTTCTATACTTGTTACTCTCATTATTATCAATCTAACTCATATTATTAGCCATATTATGCTTATATGATCGATTGAACGACAATTTCTAAACCTGTTACTCTCATTATTATTAATCTAACTCATATTATTAGCCATATTATGCTTATATGATCGATAGAATGCCAATTACTATACATATTACTCTTACTTTTATCAATCTAACTCATATTATTAGCCATATTATGCTTATATGATCGATTGAATGACACTTACTATACTTGTTACTCTCATTATTATCAATCTAACTCATATTATTAGCCATATTATGCTTACATGATCGATAGAACGACAATCACTATACTTATTATTGTTGTTATTATCAATCTAACTCATATTATTAGCCATATTATGCTTATATGATCGATAGAATGACAATTACTATTCTTATTACTGTTATTATTATCAATCTAACTCATATTATTAGCCATATCATGCTTATATGATCGACAGAATGACAGTTACTATACTTAGTACTCTTACTGTTGTCAATCTAACTCATATTATTAGCCATATTATGCTTATATTATCGATAGAACGACAATAACTATACTTGTTACTCTTATTATTATCAATCTAACTCATATTATTAGAAATATTAAGCTTATATGATCGATAGAACGACAATTACTATACTTATTATTGTTGTTATTATCAATCTAACTCATATTATTAGCCATATTATGCTTATATGATCGATAGAATGACAATTACTATTCTTATTACTGTTATTATTATCAATCTAACTCATATTATTAGCCATATTATGCTTATATGATCGACAGAATGACAGTTACTATACTTAGTACTCTTACTGTTGTCAATCTAACTCATATTATTAGCCATATTATGCTTATATGATCGATAGAATGACAGTTACTATACTTAGTACTCTTACTGTTGTCAATCTAACTCATATTATTAGCCATATTATGCTTATATTATCGATAGAACGACAATAACTATACTTGTTACTCTTATTATTATCAATCTAACTCATACCATTAGAACTATTAAGCTTATATGATCGATAGAACGACAATTACTATACTTATTACTCTTATTATTATCAATCTAACTCATATTATTAGCCATATTATGCTTATATGATCGATAGAACGACAATTACTATACTTGTTACTCTTATTGTTATCAATCTAACTCATATTATTAGAAATATTAAGCTTATATGATCGATTGAACGACAATTACTATACTTGTTACTCTTATTGTTATCAATCTAACTCATACTATTAGCCATATTATGCTTATAGGATCGATAGAACGACAATTACTATACTTCTTACTCTTATTATTATCAATCTAACTCATATTATTAGCCATATTATGCTTATATGATCTATAGGACGACAATTACTATACTTGTTACTCTTATTTTTATCAATCTAACTCATATTATTAGCCATATTATGCTTATATGATCGATTGAACGACAATTTCTATACTTGTTACTCTCATTATTATCAATCTAACTCATATTATTAGCCATATTATGCTTATATGATCGATTGAACGACAATTTCTAAACCTGTTACTCTCATTATTATTAATCTAACTCATATTATTAGCCATATTATGCTTATATGATCGATAGAATGCCAATTACTATACATATTACTCTTACTTTTATCAATCTAACTCATATTATTAGCCATATTATGCTTATATGATCGATTGAATGACACTTACTATACTTGTTACTCTCATTATTATCAATCTAACTCATATTATTAGCCATATTATGCTTACATGATCGATAGAACGACAATCACTATACTTATTATTGTTGTTATTATCAATCTAACTCATATTATTAGCCATATTATGCTTATATGATCGATAGAATGACAATTACTATTCTTATTACTGTTATTATTATCAATCTAACTCATATTATTAGCCATATTATGCTTATATGATCGACAGAATGACAGTTACTATACTTAGTACTCTTACTGTTGTCAATCTAACTCATATTATTAGCCATATTATGCTTATATTATCGATAGAACGACAATAACTATACTTGTTACTCTTATTATTATCAATCTAACTCATATTATTAGAAATATTAAGCTTATATGATCGATAGAACGACAATTACTATACTTATTATTGTTGTTATTATCAATCTAACTCATATTATTAGCCATATTATGCTTATATGATCGATAGAATGACAATTACTATTCTTATTACTGTTATTATTATCAATCTAACTCATATTATTAGCCATATTATGCTTATATGATCGACAGAATGACAGTTACTATACTTAGTACTCTTACTGTTGTCAATCTAACTCATATTATTAGCCATATTATGCTTATATGATCGATAGAATGACAGTTACTATACTTAGTACTCTTACTGTTGTCAATCTAACTCATATTATTAGCCATATTATGCTTATATTATCGATAGAACGACAATAACTATACTTGTTACTCTTATTATTATCAATCTAACTCATATCATTAGAACTATTAAGCTTATATGATCGATAGAACGACAATTACTATACTTATTACTCTTATTATTATCAATCTAACTCATATTATTAGCCATATTATGCTTATATGATCGATAGAACGACAATTACTATACTTGTTACTCTTATTGTTATCAATCTAACTCATATTATTAGCCATATTATGCTTATATGATCGATAGAATGACAATTACTATTCTTATTACTGTTATTATTATCAATCTAACTCATATTATTAGCCATATTATGCTTATATGATCGACAGAATGACAGTTACTATACTTAGTACTCTTACTGTTGTCAATCTAACTCATATTATTAGCCATATTATGCTTATATGATCGATAGAATGACAGTTACTATACTTAGTACTCTTACTGTTGTCAATCTAACTCATATTTTTAGCCATATTATGCTTATATTATCGATAGAGCGATAATAACTATAGTTGTTACTCTTATTATTATCAATCTAACTCATATTATTAGAAATATTAAGCTTATATGATCGATTGAACGACAATTACTATATTTGTTACTCTTATTGTTATCAATCTAACTCATACTATTAGCCATATTATGCTTATAGGATCGATAGAACGACAATTACTATACTTCTTACTCTTATTATTATCAATCTAACTCATATTATAAGCCATATTATGCTTATATGATCGATAGGACGACAATTACTATACTTGTTACTCTTATTTTTATCAATCTAACTCATATTATTAGCCATATTATGCTTATATGATCGATTGAACGACAATTTCTATACTTGTTACTCTCATTATTATCAATCTAACTCATATTATTAGCCATATTATGCTTATATGATCGATTGAACGACAATTTCTAAACCTGTTACTCTCATTATTATTAATCTAACTCATATTATTAGCCATATTATGCTTATATGATCGATAGAATGCCAATTACTATACATATTACTCTTACTTTTATCAATCTAACTCATATTATTAGCCATATTATGCTTATATGATCGATTGAATGACACTTACTATACTTGTTACTCTCATTATTATCAATCTAACTCATATTATTAGCCATATTATGCTTACATGATCGATAGAACGACAATCACTATACTTATTATTGTTGTTATTATCAATCTAACTCATATTATTAGCCATATTATGCTTATATGATCGATAGAATGACAATTACTATTCTTATTACTGTTATTATTATCAATCTAACTCATATTATTAGCCATATCATGCTTATATGATCGACAGAATGACAGTTACTATACTTAGTACTCTTACTGTTGTCAATCTAACTCATATTATTAGCCATATTATGCTTATATTATCGATAGAACGACAATAACTATACTTGTTACTCTTATTATTATCAATCTAACTCATATTATTAGAAATATTAAGCTTATATGATCGATAGAACGACAATTACTATACTTATTATTGTTGTTATTATCAATCTAACTCATATTATTAGCCATATTATGCTTATATGATCGATAGAATGACAATTACTATTCTTATTACTGTTATTATTATCAATCTAACTCATATTATTAGCCATATTATGCTTATATGATCGACAGAATGACAGTTACTATACTTAGTACTCTTACTGTTGTCAATCTAACTCATATTATTAGCCATATTATGCTTATATGATCGATAGAATGACAGTTACTATACTTAGTACTCTTACTGTTGTCAATCTAACTCATATTATTAGCCATATTATGCTTATATTATCGATAGAACGACAATAACTATACTTGTTACTCTTATTATTATCAATCTAACTCATACCATTAGAACTATTAAGCTTATATGATCGATAGAACGACAATTACTATACTTATTACTCTTATTATTATCAATCTAACTCATATTATTAGCCATATTATGCTTATATGATCGATAGAACGACAATTACTATACTTGTTACTCTTATTGTTATCAATCTAACTCATATTATTAGAAATATTAAGCTTATATGATCGATTGAACGACAATTACTATACTTGTTACTCTTATTGTTATCAATCTAACTCATACTATTAGCCATATTATGCTTATAGGATCGATAGAACGACAATTACTATACTTCTTACTCTTATTATTATCAATCTAACTCATATTATTAGCCATATTATGCTTATATGATCTATAGGACGACAATTACTATACTTGTTACTCTTATTTTTATCAATCTAACTCATATTATTAGCCATATTATGCTTATATGATCGATTGAACGACAATAACAATACTTGTTACTCTTATTATCATCAATCTAACTCATATTATTAGAAATATTAAGCTTATATGATCGATTGAACGACAATTACTATATTTGTTACTCTTATTGTTATCAATCTAACTCATACTATTAGCCATATTATGCTTATAGGATCGATAGAAGGACAATTACTATACTTCTTACTCTTATTATTATCAATCTAACTCATATTATAAGCCATATTATGCTTATATGATCGATAGGACGACAATTACTATACTTGTTACTCTTATTTTTATCAATCTAACTCATATTATTAGCCATATTATGCTTATATGATCGATTGAACGACAATTTCTATACTTGTTACTCTCATTATTATCAATCTAACTCATATTATTAGCCATATTATGCTTATATGATCGATTGAACGACAATTTCTAAACCTGTTACTCTCATTATTATCAATCCAACTCATATTATTAGCCATATTATGCTTATATGATCGATAGAATGGCAATTACTATACATATTACTCTTACTTTTATCTATCTAACTCATATTATTAGCCATATTATGCTTATATGATCGATTGAACGACAATTACTATACTTGTTACTCTCATTATTATCAATCTAACTCATATTATTAGCCATATTATGCTTATATGATCGATAGAACGACAATTACTATACTTATTATTGTTGTTATTATCAATCTAACTCATATTATTAGCCATACTATGCTTATATGATCGATACAATGACAATTACTATTCTTATTACTGTTATTATTATCAATCTAACTCATATTATTAGCCATATTATGCTTATATGATCGATAGAATGACAGTTACTATACTAAGTGCTCTTACTGTTGTCAATCTAACCCATATTATTAGCCATATTATGCTTATATTATCGATAGAACGACAATAACTATACTTGTTACTCTTATTATTATCAATCTAACCCATATTATTAGCCATATTATGCTTATATTATCGATAGAACGACAATAACTATACTTGTTACTCTTATTATTATCAATCTAACTCATATTATTAGAACTATTAAGATTATATGATCGATAGAACGACAATTACTATACTTATTACTCTTATTATTATCAATCAAACTCATATTATTAGCCATATTATGCTTATATGATCGATAGAATGACAGGTACTATACTAAGTACTCTTACTGTTGTCAATCTAACCCATATTATTAGCCATATTATGCTTATATTATCGATAGAACGACAATAACTATACTTGTTACTCTTATTATTATCAATCTAACCCATATTATTAGCCATATTATGCTTATATTATCGATAGAACGACAATAACTATACTTGTTACTCTTATTATTATCAATCTAACTCATATTATTAGAAATATTAAGCTTATATGATCGATAGAACGACAATTACTATACTTATTATTGTTGTTATTATCAATCTAACTCATATTATTAGCCATATTATGCTTATATGATCGATAGAATGACAATTACTATTCCTATTACTGTTATTATTATCAATCTAACTCATATTATTAGCCATATTATGCTTATATGATCGATAGAATGACAGTTACTATACTTAGTACTCTTACTGTTGTCAATCTAACTCATATTATTAGCCATATTATGCTTATATTATCGATAGAACGACAATAACTATACTTGTTACTCTTATCATTATCAATCTAACTCATATTATTAGAACTATTAAGCTTATATGATCGATAGAACGACAATTACTATACTTATTACTCTTATTATTATCAATCTAACTCATATTATTAGCCATATTATGCTTATATGATCGATAGAACGACAATTACTATACTTGTTACTCTTATTGTTATCAATCTAACTCATATTATTAGAAATATTAAGCTTATATGATCAAATTGAACGACAATTACTAAACTTGTTACTCTTATTGTTATCAATCTAACTCATACTATTAGCCATATTATGCTTATAGGATCGATAGAACGACAATTACTATACTTCTTACTCTTATTATTATCCATCTAACTCATATTATTAGCCATATTATGCTTATATGATCTATAGGACGACAATTACTATACTTGTTACTCTTATTTTTATCAATCTAACTCATATTATTAGCCATATTATGCTTATATGATCGATAGAACGACAATTACTATACTTCTTACTCTTATTATTATCAATCTTACTCATATTATTAGCCATATTATGCTTATATGATTTATAGGACGACAATTACTATACTTCTTACTCTTATTTTTATCAATCTAACTCATATTATTAGCCATATTATGCTTATAGGATCGATAGAACGACAATTACTATACTTGTTACTCTTATTTTTATCAATCTAACTCATATTATGAGCCATATTATGCTTATATGATCGATTGAACGACAATTTCTATACTTGTTACGCTCATTATTATCAATCTAACTCATATTATTAGCCATATTATGCTTATATGATCGATAGAACGACAATTACTATACCTATTATTGTTGTTATTATCAATCTAACTCATATTATTAGCCATATTATGCTTATATGATCGATACAATGACAATTACTATTCTTCTTACTGTTATTATTATCAATCTAACTCATATTATTAGCCATATTATGCTTATATGATCGATAGAATGACAGTTACTATACTAAGTACTCTTACTGTTGTCAATCTAACCCATATTATTAGCCATATTATGCTTATATTATCGATAGAACGACAATAACTATACTTGTTACTCTTATTATTATCAATCTAGCCCATATTATTAGCCATATTATGCTTATATTATCGATAGAACGACAATAACTATACTTGTTACTCTTATTATTATCAATCTAACTCATATTATTAGAAATATTAAGCTTATATGATCGATAGAACGACAATTACTATACTTATTACTCTTATTATTATCAATCTAACTGATATTATTAGCCATATTATGCTTATATGATCGATAGAACGACAATTACTATACTTATTACTCTTATTATTATCAATCTAACTCATATTATTGGCCATATTATGCTTACATGATCGATTGAACGACAATAACTATACTTGTTACTCTTATTATTATTAATCTAACTCATATTATTAGAAATATTAAGCTTATATGATCGATAGAACGACAATTACTATACTTATTACTCTTATTATTATCAATCTAACTCATATTATTAGCCATATTATGATTATATGATCGATAGAACGACAATTACTATACTTATTATTGTTGTTATTATCAATCTAACTCATATTATTAGCCATATTATGCTTATATGATCGATACAATGACAATTACTATTCTTATTACTGTTATTATTATCAATATAACTCATATTATTAGCCATATTATGCTTATATGATCGATAGAATGACAGTTACTATACTTAGTACTCTTACTGTTGTCAATCTAACTCATATTATTAGCCATATTATGCTTATATTATCGATAGAACGACAATAACTATACTTGTTACTCTTATTATTATCAATCTAACTCATATTATTAGAACTATTAAGCTTATATGATCGATAGAACGACAAGTACTATACTTATTACTCTTATTATTATCAATCTAACTCATATTATTAGCCATATTATGCTTATATGATCGATAGAACGACAATTACTATACTTGTTACTCTTATTGTTATCAATCTAACTCATATTATTAGAAATATTAAGCTTATATGATCGATTGAACGACAATTACCATACTTGTTACTCTTATTGTTATCAATCTAACTCATACTATTAGCCATATTAAGCTTATAGGATCGATAGAACGACAATTACTATACTTCTTACTCTTATTATTATCAATCTAACTCATATTATTGGCCATATTATGCTTATATGATCGATTGAACGACAATAACTATACTTGTTACTCTTATTATTATTAACCTAACTCATATTATTAGAAATATTAAGCTCATATGATCGATAGAACGACAATTACTATACTTATTACTCTTATTATTATCAATCTAACTCATATTATTAGCCATATTATGATTATATGATCGATAGAACGACAATTACTATACTTATTATTGTTGTTATTATCAATCTAACTCATATTATTAGCCATATTATGCTTATATGATCGATAGAATGACAATTACTATTCTTATTACTGTTATTATTATCAATCTAACTCATATTATTAGCCATATTATGCTTATATGATCGATAGAATGACAGTCACTATACTTAGTACTCTTACTGTTGTCAATCTAACTCATATTATTAGCCATATTATGCTTATGAGATCGATAGGACGACAATTACTATACTTGTTACTCTTATTTTTATCAATCTAACTCATATTATTAGCCATATTATGCTTATATGATCGATAGAATGACTGTTACTATACTTAGTACTCTTACTGTTGTCAATCTAACTCATATTATTAGCCATATTATGCCTATATTATCGATAGAACGACAATAACTATACTTGTTACTCTTATTATTATCAATCTAACTCATATTATTAGAACTATTAAGCTTATATGATCGATAGAACGACAATTACTATACTTATTACTCTTATTATTATCAATCTAACTCATATTATTAGCCATATTATGCTTATATGATCGATAGAACGACAATTACTATACTTGTTACTCTTATTGTTATCAATCTAACTCATATTATTAGAAATATTAAGCTTATATGATCGATTGAACGACAATTACTATACTTGTTACTCTTATTGTTATCAATCTAACTCATACTATTAGCCATATTATGCTTATAGGATCGATAGAACGACAATTACTATACTTCTTACTCTTATTATTATCAATCTAACTCATATTATTAGCCATATTATGCTTATATGATCTATAGGACGACAATTACTATACTTGTTACTCTTATTTTTATCAATCTAACTCGCATTATTAGCCATATTATGCTTATATGATCGATTGAACGACAATAACAATACTTGTTACTCTTATTATTATCAATCTAACTCATATTATTAGAAATATTAAGCTTATATGATCGATTGAACGACAATTACTATACTTGTTACTCTTATTGTTATCAATCTAACTCATACTATTAGCCATATTATGCTTATAGGATCGATAGAAGGACAATTACTATACTTCTTACTCTTATTATTATCAATCTAACTCATATTATAAGCCATATTATGCTTATATGATCGATAGAACGACAATTACTATACTTATTATTGTTGTTATTATCAATCTAACTCATATTATTAGCCATATTATGCTTATATGATCGATAGAATGACAATTACTATTCTTATTACTGTTATTATTATCAATCTAACTCATATTATTAGCCATATTATGCTTATATGATCGACAGAATGACAGTTACTATACTTAGTACTCTTACTGTTGTCAATCTAACTCATATTATTAGCCATATTATGCTTATATGATCGATAGAATGACAGTTACTATACTTAGTACTCTTACTCTTGTCAATCTAACTCATATTTTTAGCCATATTATGCTTATATTATCGATAGAGCAACAATAACTATAGTTGTTAATCTTATTATTATCAATCTAACTCATATTATTAGAACTATTAAGCTTATATGATCGATAGAACGACAATTACTATACTTATTACTCTTATTATTATCAATCTAACTCATATTATTAGCCATATTATGCTTATATGATCGATAGGACGACAATTACTATACTTGTTACTCTTATTTTTATCAATCTAACTCATATTATTAGCCATATTATGCTTATATGATCGATAGAATGACAGTTACTATACTTAGTACTCTTACTGTTGTCAATCTAACTCAAATTATTAGCCATATTATGCTTATATTATCGATAGAACGACAATAACTATACTTGTTACTCTTATTATTATCAATCTAACTCATATTATTAGAACTATTAAGCTTATATGATCGATAGAACGACAATTACTATACTTATTACTCTTATTATTATCAATCTAACTCATATTATTAGCCATATTATGCTTATATGATCGATAGAACGACAATTACTATACTTGTTACTCTTATTGTTATCAATCTAACTCATATTATTAGAAATATTAAGCTTATATGATCGATTGAACGACAATTACTATACTTGTTACTCTTATTGTTATCAATCTAACTCATACTATTAGCCATATTATGCTTATAGGATCGATAGAACGACAATTACTATACTTCTTACTCTTATTATTATCAATCTTACTCATATTATTAGCCATATTATGCTTATATGATTTATAGGACGACAATTACTATACTTCTTACTCTTATTTTTATCAATCTAACTCATATTATTAGCCATATTATGCTTATATGATCGATTGAACGACAATAACAATACTTGTTACTCTTATTATTATCAATCTAACTCATATTATTAGAAATATTAAGCTTATATGATCGATTGAACGAGAATTACTATACTTACTCTTACTTTTATCAATCTAACTCATATTATTAGCCATATTATGCTTATATGATCGATTGAACGACAATTACTATACTTGTTACTCTCATTATTATCAATCTAACTCATATTATTAGCCATATTATGCTTATATGATCGATAGAACGACAATTACTATACTTATTATTGTTGTTATTATCAATCTAACTCATATTATTAGCCATATTATGCTTATATGATCGATAGAATGACAATTACTATTCTTATTACTGTTATTATTATCAATCTAACTCATATTATTAGCCATATTATGCTTATATGATCGATAGAATGACAGTTACTATACTAAGTACTCTTACTGTTGTCAATCTAACCCACATTATTAGCCATATTATGCTTATATTATCGATAGAACGACAATAACTATACTTGTTACTCTTATTATTATCAATCTAACTCATATTATTAGAAATATTAAGCTTATATGATCGATAGAACGACAATTACTATACTTATTACTCTTATTATTATCAATCTAACTTATATTATTAGCCATATTATGCTTATATGATCGATAGAACGACAATTACTATACTTATTATTGTTGTTATTATCAATCTAACTCATATTATTAGCCATATTATGCTTATAGGATCGATAGAACGACAATAACTATACTTGTTACTCTTATTATTATCAATCTAACTCATATTATTAGAACTATTAAGCTTATGTGATCGATAGAACGACAATTACTATACTTATTACTCTTATTATTATCAATCTAACTCATATTATTAGCCATATTATGCTTATATGATCGATAGAACGACAATTACTATACTTGTTACTCTTATTGTTATCAATCTAACTCATATTATTAGAAATATTCAGCTTATATGATCGATTGAACGACAATTACTATACTTGTTACTATTATTGTTATCAATCTAACTCATACTATTAGCCATATTATGCTTATAGGATCGATAGAACGACAATTACTATACTTCTTACTCTTATTATTATCAATCTAACTCATATTATTAGAAATATTAAGCTTATATGATCGATAGAACGACAATTACTATACTCATTACTCTTATTATTATCAATCTAACCCATATTATTCACCATATTATGCAGATATGATCGATAGAGCGACAATTACTATACTTATTACTCTTATTATTATCAGTCTAACTCATATTATTACCCATATTATGCTTATATGATCGATTGAACGACAATTTCTAAACCTGTTACTCTCATTATTATCAATCTAACTCATATTATTAGCCATATTATGCTTATATGATCGATAGAATGGCAATTACTATACATATTACTCTTACTTTTATCAATCTAACTCATATTATTAGCCATATTATGCTTATATGATCGATTGAACGACAATTACTATACTTGTTACTCTCATTATTATCAATCTAACTCATATTATTAGCCATATTATGCTTATATGATCGATAGAACGACAATTACTATACTTATTATTGTTGTTATTATCAATCTAACTCATATTATTAGCCATATTATGCTTATATGATCGATAGAATGACAATTACTATTCTTATTACTGTTATTATTATCAATCTAACTCATATTATTAGCCATATTATGCTTATATGATCGATAGAATGACAGTTACTATACTAAGTACTCTTACTGTTGTCAATCTAACCCACATTATTAGCCATATTATGCTTATATTATCGATAGAACGACAATAACTATACTTGTTACTCTTATTATTATCAATCTAACTCATATTATTAGAAATATTAAGCTTATATGATCGATAGAACGACAATTACTATACTTATTACTCTTATTATTATCAATCTAACTTATATTATTAGCCATATTATGCTTATATGATCGATAGAACGACAATTACTATACTTATTATTGTTGTTATTATCAATCTAACTCATATTATTAGCCATATTATGCTTATAGGATCGATAGAACGACAATTACTATACTTCTTACTCTTATTATTATCAATCTAACTCATATTATTAGCCATATTATGCTTATATGATCGATTGAACGACAATTTCTAAACCTGTTACTCTCATTATTATCAATCTAACTCATATTATTAGCCATATTATGCTTATATGATCGATAGAATGGCAATTACTATACATATTACTCTTACTTTTATCAATCTGACTCATATTATTAGCCATATTATGCTTATATGATCGATTGAATGACACTTACTATACTTGTTACTCTCATTATTATCAATCTAACTCATATTATTAGCCATATTATGCTTATATGATCGATAGAAGGACAATTACTATACTTATTATTGTTGTTATTATCAATCTAACTCATATTATTAGCCATATTATGCTTATATTATCGATAGAACGACAATACCTATACTTGTTACTCTTATTATTATCAATCTAACTCATATTATTAGCCATATTATGCTTATATGATCGATAGAATGACAATTACTATACTTATTATTGTTGTTATTATCAATCTAACTCATATTATTAGCCATATTATGCTTATAGGATCGATAGAACGACAATTACTATACTTCTTACTCTTATTAATAACAATCTAACTCATATTATAAGCCATATTATGCTTATATTATCGATAGAACGACAATAACTATACTTGTTACTCTTATTATTATCAATCTAACTCATATTATTGGCCATATTATGTGGATATGATCGATAGGACGACAATTACTATACTCATTACTCTTATTATTATCAATCTAACTCATATTATTCACCATATTATGCAGATATGATCGATAGAGCGACAATTACTATACTTATTACTCTTATTATTATCAGTCTAACTCATATTATTACCCATATTATGCTTATATGATCGATTGAACGACAATTTCTAAACCTGTTACTCTCATTATTATCAATCTAACTCATATTATTAGCCATATCATGCTTATATGATCGATAGAATGGCAATTACTATACATATTACTCTTACTTTTATCAATCTAACTCATATCATTAGCCATATTATGCTTATATGATCGATTGAACGACAATTACTATACTTGTTACTCTCATTATTATCAATCTAACTCATATTATTAGCCATATTATGCTTATATGATCGATAGAACGACAATTACTATACTTATTATTGTTGTTATTATCAATCTAACTCATATTATTAGCCATATAATGCTTATATGATCGATAGAATGACAATTACTATTCTCATTACTGTTATTATTATCAATCTAACTCATATTATTAGCCATATTATGCTTATATGATCGATAGAATGACAATAACTATACTTGTTACTCTTATTATTATCAATCTAACTCATATTATTAGAAATATTAAGCTTATATGATCGATAGAATGGCAATTACTATACATATTACTCTTACTGTTGTCAATCTAACCCATATTATTAGCCATATTATGCTTATATTATCGATAGAACGACAATAACTATACTTGTTACTCTTATTATTATCAATCTAACTCATATTATTAGAAATATTAAGCTTATATGATCGATAGAACGACAATTACTATACTTATTACTCTTATTATTATCAATCTAACTGATATTATTAGCCATATTATGCTTATATGGTCGATAGAACGACAATTACTATACTTATTATTGTTGTTATTATCAATCTAACTCATATTATTAGCCATATTATGCTTATAGGATCGATAGAACGACAATTACTATACATCTTACTCTTATTATTATCAATCTAACTCATATTATTAGCCACATTATGCTTATATGATCGATAGAACGACAATTACTATACTTATTACTGTTATTATTATCAATCTAACTCATATTATTAGCCATATTATGCTTATATGATCGATAGAACGACAATTACTATACTTATTACCCTTATTATTATCAATCTAACTCATATTATTGGCCATATTATGTGGATATGAGCGATAGGACGACAATTACTATACTCATTACTCTTATTATTATCAATCTAACTCATATTATTAACCATATAATGCTGATATGATCGATTGAACGACAATTACTATACTTATTACTCTTATTATTATCAATCTAACTCATATTACTAGCCATATTATGCTTATATGATCGATAGAACGACAATTACTATACTTATTACTCTTATTATTATCAATCTAACTCATATTATTAGCCATATTATGCTTATATTATCAATAGAACGAAAATTACTATACTTGTTTCTCTTATTATTATTAATCTAACTCATATTATTAGCCATATTATGCTTATGTGATCGATAGAACGACAATTACTATACTTATAACTCTTATTATTATAAATCTAACTCATATTATTAGCCATATTATGCTTATATGATCGATTGAACGACAATTACTATACTTGTTACTCTTATTATTATCAATCTAACTCATATTATTAGCCATATTATGCTTATATTATCAATAGAAAGACAATTACTATACTTGTTACTCTTATTATTACTAATCTAACTCATATTATTAGCCATATTATACTTATGTGATCGAAAGAATGACAATTACTATACTTATAACTCTTATTATTATCAATCTAACTCATATTATTAGCCACATTATGCTTATATGATCGATTGAACGACAATTACTATACTTGTTACTCTTATTATTATCAATCTAACTCATATTAGTAGCCATATTATGCTTATATTATCGATAGAACGACAATTACTATACTTGTTACTCTTATTATTATCAATCTAACTCATTTTATTGGCCATATTATGTGGATATGATCGATAGGACGACAATTACTATACTTGTTACTCTTATTATTATCAATCTAACTCATACTATTAGCCATATTATGCTTATATGATCGATTGAACGAGGATTACTGTACTTATTGCTCTTATTATTACCAATCTCACTCATATTATTAGCCATATTATGCTTAAATTATCGATAGAACGACAATTACTATACTTGTTACTCTTATTATTATCAATCTAACTCATATTATTAGCCATATTATGCTTATATGATCGATTGAACGACAATTTCTATACTTGTTACTCTCATTATTATCAATTTAACTCATATTATTTGCCATATTATGCTTATATGATCGATAGAACGACAATTACTATACTTATTACTCTTATTATTATCAATCTAACTCATATTATTAGCCATATTATGCTTATATTATCAATAGAAAGACAATTACTATACTTGTTACTCTTATTATTACTAATCTAACTCATATTATTAGCCATATTATACTTATGTGATCGAAAGAATGACAATTACTATACTTATAACTCTTATTATTATCAATCTAACTCATATTATTAGCCATATTATGCTTATATGATCGATAGAACGATAATTACTATACTTATTACTCTTATTATTATCAATCTAACTCATATTACTAGCCATATTATGCTTATATTATCGATAGAACGACATATACTATGCTTGTTACTCATATTATTATCAATCTAACTCATATTATTAGCCATATTATGTTTACATGATCGATAGAACGACAATTACTGTACTTATTACTGTTATTATTATCAATCTTACTCATATTATTAGCCATATTATGCTTATATGATCGATAGAACGACAATTACTATACTTCATACCCTTATTATTATCAATCTAACTCATATTATTGGCCATATTATGTGGATATGATCGATAGGACGACAATTACTATACTCATTACTCTTATTATTATCAATCTAACTGACATTATTAACCATATAATGCTGATATGATCGATTGAACGACAATTACTATATTTATTACTCTTATTATTATCAATCTAACTCATATTACTAGCCATATTATGCTTATATTATCAATAGAACGACATATACTATGCTTGTTACTCATACTATTATCAATCTAACTCATATTATTAGCCATATTATGCTTATATGATCGATTGAACGACAATTACTATACTTGTTACTCTTATTATTATCAATCTAACTCATATTATCAGCCATATTATGCTTATATGATCGATTGAACGACAATTTCTATACTTGTTACTCATATTATTATCAATCTAACTCATACTATTAGCCATATTATGCTTATATGATCGATTGAACGAGGATTACTGTACTTATTACTCTTATTATTACCAATCTAACTCATATTATTAGCCATATTATGCTTAAATTATCGATAGAACGACAATTACTATACTTGTTTCTCTTATTATTATTAATCTAACTCATATTATTAGCCATATTATGCTTATGTGATCGATAGAACGACAATTACTATACTTATCACCCTTATTATTAACAATCTAACTCATATTATTGGCCATATTATGTGGATATGATCGATAGCACGACAATTACTATACTCATTACTCTTATTATTATCAATCTAACTCATATTATTAACCCTATAATGCTGATATGATCGATTGAACGACAATTACTATACTTATTACTGTTATTATTATTAATCGAACTCATATTATTGGCCATATTATGCTTATATGATCGATTGAACGAGGATTACTGTACTAACTACTCTAATTATTACCAATCTAACTCATATTATTAGCCATATTATGCTTATATGATCGATCGAACGACAATTACTATACTTGTTACTCTTATTATTATCAATCTAACTCATACTATTAGCCATATTATGCTTATATTATCGATAGAACGACAATTACAATACTGGTTACTCTTATTATTATCAATCTAACTCATATTATTGGCCATATTATGTGGATATGATCGATAGGACGACAATTACTATACTCATTACTCTTATTATTATCAATCTAACTCATATTATTAACCATATTATGCAGATATGATCGATAGAACGACAATTACTATACTTATTACTCTTGCTATTATCAATCTAACTCATATTATTAGCCATATTATGCTTATATTATCAATAGAACGAAAATTACTATACTTGTTTCTCTTATTATTATTAATCTAACTCATATTATTAGCCATATTATGCTTATGTGATCGATAGAACGACAATTACTATACTTATAACTCTTATTATTATAAATCTAACTCATATTATTAGCCATATTATGCTTATATGATCGATTGAACGACAATTACTATACTTGTTACTCTTATTATTATCAATCTAACTCATATTATTAGCCATATTATGCTTATATCATCGATTGAACGACAATTTCTATACTTGTTACTCTTATTATTATCAATCTAACTCATACTATTAGCCATATTATGCTTATATGATCGATTGAACGAGGATTACTGTACTTATTGCTCTTATTATTACCAATCTCACTCATATTATTAGCCATATTATGCTTAAATTATCGATAGAACGACAATTACTATACTTGTTACTCTTATTATTATCAATCTAACTCATATTATTAGCCATATTATGCTTATATGATCGATTGAACGACAATTTCTATACTTGTTACTCTCATTATTATCAATTTAACTCATATTATTAGCCCTATTATGCTTATATGATCGATAGAACGACAATTACTATACTTATTACTCTTATTATTATCAATCTAACTCATATTATTAGCCATATTATGCTTATATTATCAATAGAACGAAAATTACTATACTTGTTTCTCTTATTATTATTAATCTAACTCATATTATTAGCCATATTATGCTTATGTGATCGATAGAACGACAATTACTATACTTATAACTCTTATTATTATAAATCTAACTCATATTATTAGCCATATTATGCTTATATGATCGATTGAACGACAATTACTATACTTGTTACTCTTATTATTACCAATCTAACTCATATTATTAGCCATATTATGCTTAAATTATCGATAGAACGACAATTACTATACTTGTTTCTCTTATTATTATTAATCTAACTCATATTATTAGCCATATTATGCTTATGTGATCGATAGAACGACAATTACTATACTTACCACCCTTATTATTAACAATCTAACTCATATTATTGGCCATATTATGTGGATATGATCGATAGCACGACAATTACTATACTCATTACTCTTATTATTATCAATCTAACTCATATTATTAACCATATAATGCTGATATGATCGATTGAACGACAATTACTATACTTATTACTGTTATTATTATTAATCGAACTCATATTATTGGCCATATTATGCTTATATGATCGATTGAACGAGGATTACTGTACTAACTACTCTAATTATTACCAATCTAACTCATATTATTAGCCATATTATGCTTATATTATCGATAGAACGACAATTACTATACTTGTTACTCTTATTATTATCAATCTAACTCATATTATTAGCCATATTATGCTTATATGATCGATTGAACGACAATTACTATACTTGTTACTCTTATTATTATCAATCTAACTCATACTATTAGCCATATTATGCTTATATTATCGATAGAACGACAATTACAATACTGGTTACTCTTATTATTATCAATCTAACTCATATTATTGGCCATATTATGTGGATATGATCGATAGGACGACAATTACTATACTCATTACTCTTATTATTATCAATCTAACTCATATTATTAACCATATTATGCAGATATGATCGATAGAACGACAATTACTATACTTATTACTCTTGCTATTATCAATCTAACTCATATTATTAGCCATATTATGCTTATATTATCAATAGAACGAAAATTACTATACTTGTTTCTCTTATTATTATTAATCTAACTCATATTATTAGCCATATTATGCTTATGTGATCGATAGAACGACAATTACTATACTTATAACTCTTATTATTATAAATCTAACTCATATTATTAGCCATATTATGCTTATATGATCGATTGAACGACAATTACTATACTTGTTACTCTTATTATTATCAATCTAACTCATATTATTAGCCATATTATGCTTATATTATCGATAGAACGACAATTACTATACTTGTTACTCTTATTATTATCAATCTAACTCATACTATTAGCCATATTATGCTTATATTATCGATAGAACGACAATTACTATACTTGTTACTCTTATTATTATCAATCTAACTCATATTATTAACCATATTATGCAGATATGATCGATAGAACGACAATTACTATACTTATTACTCTTGCTATTACCAATCTAACTCATATGATTAGCCATATTATGCTTATATGATCGATTGAACGAGGATTACTGTACTTATTACTCTTATTATTACCAATCTAACTCATATTATTAGCCATATTATGCTTAAATTATCGATAGAACGACAATTCCTATACTTGTTACTCTTATTATTATCAATCTAACTCACATTATTAGCCATATTATGCTTATATGATCGATAGAACGACAATTACTATACTTATTACTCTTATTATTATCAATCTAACTCATATTACTAGCCATATTATGCTTATATTATCGATAGAACGACATATACTATGCTTGTTACTCATATTATTATCAATCTAACTCATATTATTAGCCATATTATGCTTATATGATCGATTGAACGACAATTGCTATACTTGTTACTCTTATTATTATCAATCTAACTCATATTATTAGCCATATTATGCTTATATCATCGATTGAACGACAATTTCTATACTTGTTACTCTTATTATTATCAATCTAACTCATACTATTAGCCATATTATGCTTATATGATCGATTGAACGAGGATTACTGTACTTATTGCTCTTATTATTACCAATCTCACTCATATTATTAGCCATATTATGCTTAAATTATCGATAGAACGACAATTACTATACTTGTTACTCTTATTATTATCAATCTAACTCATATTATTAGCCATATTATGCTTATATGATCGATTGAACGACAATTTCTATACTTGTTACTCTCATTATTATCAATTTAACTCATATTATTAGCCCTATTATGCTTATATGATCGATAGAACGACAATTACTGTACTTATTACTGTTATTATTATCAATCTTACTCATATTATTAGCCATATTATGCTTATATGATCGATAGAACGACAATTACTATACTTCATACCCTTATTATTATCAATCTAACTCATATTATTGGCCATATTATGTGGATATGATCGATAGCACGACAATTACTATACTCATTACTCTTATTATTATCAATCTAACTCATATTATTAACCATATAATGCTGATATGATCGATTGAACGACAATTACTATACTTATTACTGTTATTATTATTAATCGAACTCATATTATTGGCCATATTATGCTTATATGATCGATTGAACGAGGATTACTGTACTAACTACTCTAATTATTACCAATCTAACTCATATTATTAGCCATATTATGCTTATATTATCGATAGAACGACAATTACTATACTTGTTACTCTTATTATTATCAATCTAACTCATATTATTAGCCATATTATGCTTATATGATCGATTGAACGACAATTACTATACTTGTTACTTTTATTATTATCAATCTAACTCATACTATTAGCCATATTATGCTTATATTATCGATAGAACGACAATTACAATACTGGTTACTCTTATTATTATCAATCTAACTCATATTATTGGCCATATTATGTGGATATGATCGATAGGACGACAATTACTATACTCATTACTCTTATTATTATCAATCTAACTCATATTATTAACCATATTATGCAGATATGATCGATAGAACGACAATTACTATACTTATTACTCTTGCTATTATCAATCTAACTCATATTATTAGCCATATTATGCTTATATTATCAATAGAACGAAAATTACTATACTTGTTTCTCTTATTATTATTAATCTAACTCATATTATTAGCCATATTATGCTTATGTGATCGATAGAACGACAATTACTATACTTATAACTCTTATTATTATAAATCTAACTCATATTATTAGCCATATTATGCTTATATGATCGATTGAACGACAATTACTATACTTGTTACTCTTATTATTATCAATCTAACTCATATTATTAGCCATATTATGCTTATATTATCGATAGAACGACAATTACTATACTTGTTACTCTTATTATTATCAATCTAACTCATACTATTAGCCATATTATGCTTATATTATCGATAGAACGACAATTACTATACTTGTTACTCTTATTATTATCAATCTAACTCATATTATTAACCATATTATGCAGATATGATCGATAGAACGACAATTACTATACTTATTACTCTTGCTATTACCAATCTAACTCATATTATTAGCCATATTATGCTTATATGATCGATTGAACGAGGATTACTGTACTTATTACTCTTATTATTACCAATCTAACTCATATTATTAGCCATATTATGCTTAAATTATCGATAGAACGACAATTCCTATACTTGTTACTCTTATTATTATCAATCTAACTCACATTATTAGCCATATTATGCTTATATGATCGATAGAACGACAATTACTATACTTATTACTCTTATTATTATCAATCTAACTCATATTACTAGCCATATTATGCTTATATTATCGATAGAACGACATATACTATGCTTGTTACTCATATTATTATCAATCTAACTCATATTATTAGCCATATTATGCTTATATGATCGATTGAACGACAATTGCTATACTTGTTACTCTTATTATTATCAATCTAACTCATATTATTAGCCATATTATGCTTATATCATCGATTGAACGACAATTTCTATACTTGTTACTCTTATTATTATCAATCTAACTCATACTATTAGCCATATTATGCTTATATGATCGATTGAACGAGGATTACTGTACTTATTGCTCTTATTATTACCAATCTCACTCATATTATTAGCCATATTATGCTTAAATTATCGATAGAACGACAATTACTATACTTGTTACTCTTATTATTATCAATCTAACTCATATTATTAGCCATATTATGCTTATATGATCGATTGAACGACAATTTCTATACTTGTTACTCTCATTATTATCAATTTAACTCATATTATTAGCCCTATTATGCTTATATGATCGATAGAACGACAATTACTGTACTTATTACTGTTATTATTATCAATCTTACTCATATTATTAGCCATATTATGCTTATATGATCGATAGAACGACAATTACTATACTTCATACCCTTATTATTATCAATCTAACTCATATTATTGGCCATATTATGTGGATATGATCGATAGCACGACAATTACTATACTCATTACTCTTATTATTATCAATCTAACTCATATTATTAACCATATAATGCTGATATGATCGATTGAACGACAATTACTATACTTATTACTGTTATTATTATTAATCGAACTCATATTATTGGCCATATTATGCTTATATGATCGATTGAACGAGGATTACTGTACTAACTACTCTAATTATTACCAATCTAACTCATATTATTAGCCATATTATGCTTATATTATCGATAGAACGACAATTACTATACTTGTTACTCTTATTATTATCAATCTAACTCATATTATTAGCCATATTATGCTTATATGATCGATTGAACGACAATTACTATACTTGTTACTCTTATTATTATCAATCTAACTCATACTATTAGCCATATTATGCTTATATTATCGATAGAACGACAATTACAATACTGGTTACTCTTATTATTATCAATCTAACTCATATTATTGGCCATATTATGTGGATATGATCGATAGGACGACAATTACTATACTCATTACTCTTATTATTATCAATCTAACTCATATTATTAACCATATTATGCAGATATGATCGATAGAACGACAATTACTATACTTATTACTCTTGCTATTATCAATCTAACTCATATTATTAGCCATATTATGCTTATATTATCAATAGAACGAAAATTACTATACTTGTTTCTCTTATTATTATTAATCTAACTCATATTATTAGCCACATTATGCTTATGTGATCGATAGAACGACAATTACTATACTTATAACTCTTATTATTATAAATCTAACTCATATTATTAGCCATATTATGCTTATATGATCGATTGAACGACAATTACTATACTTGTTACTCTTATTATTATCAATCTAACTCATATTATTAGCCATATTATGCTTATATTATCGATAGAACGACAATTACTATACTTGTTACTCTTATTATTATCAATCTAACTCATACTATTAGCCATATTATGCTTATATTATCGATAGAACGACAATTACTATACTTGTTACTCTTATTATTATCAATCTAACTCATATTATTAACCATATTATGCAGATATGATCGATAGAACGACAATTACTATACTTATTACTCTTGCTATTATCAATCTAACTCATATTATTAGCCATATTATGCTTATATGATCGATTGAACGAGGATTACTGTACTTATTACTCTTATTATTACCAATCTAACTCATATTATTAGCCATATTATGCTTAAATTATCGATAGAACGACAATTCCTATACTTGTTACTCTTATTATTATCAATCTAACTCACATTATTAGCCATATTATGCTTATATGATCGATTGAACGACAATTACTATACTTATTACACTCACTATTACCAATCTAACTCATATTATTAACCATATTATGGTTATATGACCAATTGAACGACAATTACTATACTTACTACTCTCATTATTATCAATCTGACTCATATTATTAGCCATATTATGCTTATATGATCGATAGAACGACAATTACTATACTCATTACTCTTATTATTATCAATCTAATTCATATTATTAGCCATATTATGCTTATGTGATCGATAGAACGACAATTACTATACTTATTACTCTTATCATTATCAATCTAACTCATATTATTAGCCATATTATGCTTGTATGATCGATAGAACGACAATTACTATACTTATTACACTCACTATTATCAATCTAACTCATATTATTAACCATATTATGGTTATATGACCAATTGAACGACAATTACTATACTTACTACTCTCATTATTATCAATCTGACTCATATTATTAGCCATATTATGCTTATATGATCGATAGAACGACAATTACTATACTCATTACTCTTATTATTATCAATGTAACTCATATTATTAGCTATATTATGCCTATATGATCGATAGAACGACAATTACTAAACTCATTACACTCACTATTATCAATCGAAACTCATATTATTAACCATATTATGCAGATATGATCGATAGAACGACAATTACTACACTTATTACACTCACTTTTATCAATCCAACTCATATTATTAACCATATTATGCAGATATGATCGATAGACCGACAATTACTATACTTATTACTCTTATTATTATCAATCTAGCTCATATTATTAGCCATATTATGCTTGTATGATCGAGAGAACGACAATTACTATACTTACTACTCTTATTACTAACAATCTAACTCATATTATTCGCCATATTATGCTTATATGATCGATAGAACGACAATTACTATACTCATTGCACTCTCTATTATCAATCTAACTCATATTATTAACAATATTATGCAGGTATGATCGATAGAACGACAATTACTATACTTATTACTCTTATTATTATCAATCTAATTCATATTATTAGCCATATTATGCTTATATTATCGATAGAACGACAATTACTATACTTGTTACTCTTATTATTATCAATCTAACTCATATTATTAGCCATATTATGCTTATATTATCAATAGAAAGACAATTACTATACTTGTTACTCTTATTATTACTAATCTAACTCATATTATTAGCCATATTATACTTATGTGATCGAAAGAATGACAATTACTATACTTATAACTCTTATTATTATCAATCTAACTCATATTATTAGCCATATTATGCTTATATGATCGATTGAACGACAATTACTATACTTGTTACTCTTATTATTATCAATCTAACTCATATTAGTAGCCATATTATGCTTATATTATCGATAGAACGACAATTACTATACTTGTTACTCTTATTATTATCAATCTAACTCATTTTATTGGCCATATTATGTGGATATGATCGATAGGACGACAATTACTATACTCATTACTCGTATTATTATCAATCTAACTCATATTATTAGCCATATTATGTTTACATGATCGATAGAACGACAATTACTGTACTTATTACTGTTATTATTATCAATCTTACTCATATTATTAGCCATATTATGCTTATATGATCGATAGAACGACAATTACTATACTTCATACCCTTATTATTATCAATCTAACTCATATTATTGGCCATATTATGTGGATATGATCGATAGCACGACAATTACTATACTCATTACTCTTATTATTATCAATCTAACTCATATTATTAACCATATAATGCTGATATGATCGATTGAACGACAATTACTATACTTATTACTGTTATTATTATTAATCGAACTCATATTATTGGCCATATTATGCTTATATGATCGATTGAACGAGGATTACTGTACTAACTACTCTAATTATTACCAATCTAACTCATATTATTAGCCATATTATGCTTATATTATCGATAGAACGACAATTACTATACTTGTTACTCTTATTATTATCAATCTAACTCATATTATTAGCCATATTATGCTTATATGATCGATTGAACGACCATTACTATACTTGTTACTCTTATTATTATCAATCTAACTCATACTATTAGCCATATTATGCTTATATTATCGATAGAACGACAATTACAATACTGGTTACTCTTATTATTATCAATCTAACTCATATTATTGGCCATATTATGTGGATATGATCGATAGGACGACAATTACTATACTCATTACTCTTATTATTATCAATCTAACTCATATTATTAACCATATTATGCAGATATGATCGATAGAACGACAATTACTATACTTATTACTCTTGCTATTATCAATCTAACTCATATTATTAGCCATATTATGCTTATATTATCAATAGAACGAAAATTACTATACTTGTTTCTCTTATTATTATTAATCTAACTCATATTATTAGCCATATTATGCTTATGTGATCGATAGAACGACAATTACTATACTTATAACTCTTATTATTATAAATCTAACTCATATTATTAGGCATATTATGCTTATATGATCGATTGAACGACAATTACTATACTTGTTACTCTTATTATTATCAATCTAACTCATATTATTAGCCATATTATGCTTATATTATCGATAGAACGACAATTACTATACTTGTTACTCTTATTATTATCAATCTAACTCATACTATTAGCCATATTATGCTTATATTATCGATAGAACGACAATTACTATACTTGTTACTCTTATTATTATCAATCTAACTCATATTATTAACCATATTATGCAGATATGATCGATAGAACGACAATTACTATACTTATTACTCTTGCTATTATCAATCTAACTCATATTATTAGCCATATTATGCTTATATGATCGATTGAACGAGGATTACTGTACTTATTACTCTTATTATTACCAATCTAACTCATATTATTAGCCATATTATGCTTAAATTATCGATAGAACGACAATTCCTATACTTGTTACTCTTATTATTATCAATCTAACTCACATTATTAGCCATATTATGCTTATATGATCGATTGAACGACAATTACTATACTTATTACACTCACTATTACCAATCTAACTCATATTATTAACCATATTATGGTTATATGACCAATTGAACGACAATTACTATACTTACTACTCTCATTATTATCAATCTGACTCATATTATTAGCCATATTATGCTTATATGATCGATAGAACGACAATTACTATACTCATTACTCTTATTATTATCAATCTAATTCATATTATTAGCCATATTATGCTTATGTGATCGATAGAACGACAATTACTATACTTATTACTCTTATCATTATCAATCTAACTCATATTATTAGCCATATTATGCTTGTATGATCGATAGAACGACAATTACTATACTTATTACACTCACTATTATCAATCTAACTCATATTATTAACCATATTATGGTTATATGACCAATTGAACGACAATTACTATACTTACTACTCTCATTATTATCAATCTGACTCATATTATGAGCCATATTATGCTTATATGATCGATAGAACGACAATTACTATACTCATTACTCTTATTATTATCAATGTAACTCATATTATTAGCTATATTATGCCTATATGATCGATAGAACGACAATTACTAAACTCATTACACTCACTATTATCAATCGAAACTCATATTATTAACCATATTATGCAGATATGATCGATAGAACGACAATTACTACACTTATTACACTCACTTTTATCAATCCAACTCATATTATTAACCATATTATGCAGATATGATCGATAGACCGACAATTACTATACTTATTACTCTTATTATTATCAATCTGGCTCATATTATTAGCCATATTATGCTTGTATGATCGAGAGAACGACAATTACTATACTTACTACTCTTATTACTAACAATCTAACTCATATTATTCGCCATATTATGCTTATATGATCGATAGAACGACAATTACTATACTCATTGCACTCTCTATTATCAATCTAACTCATATTATTAACAATATTATGCAGGTATGATCGATAGAACGACAATTACTATACTTATTACTCTTATTATTATCAATCTAACTCATATTATTAGCCATATTATGCTTAAATTATCGATAGAACGACAATTCCTATACTTGTTACTCTTATTATTATCAATCTAACTCACATTATTAGCCATATTATGCTTATATGATCGATAGAACGACAATTACTATACTTATTACTCTTATTATTATCAATCTAACTCATATTACTAGCCATATTATGCTTATATTATTGATAGAACGACATATACTATGCTTGTTACTCATATTATTATCAATCTAACTCATATTATTAGCCATATTATGCTTATATGATCGATTGAACGACAATTGCTATACTTGTTACTCTTATTATTATCAATCTAACTCATATTATTAGCCATATTATGCTTATATCATCGATTGAACGACAATTTCTATACTTGTTACTCTTATTATTATCAATCTAACTCATATTATTAGCCATATTATGCTTATATTATCAATAGAACGAAAATTACTATACTTGTTTCTCTTATTATTATTAATCTAACTCATATTATTAGCCATATTATGCTTATGTGATCGATAGAACGACAATTACTATACTTATAACTCTTATTATTATAAATCTAACTCATATTATTAGCCATATTATGCTTATATGATCGATTGAACGACAATTACTATACTTGTTACTCTTATTATTATCAATCTAACTCATATTATTAGCCATATTATGCTTATATTATCGATAGAACGACAATTACTATACTTGTTACTCTTATTATTATCAATCTAACTCATACTATTAGCCATATTATGCTTATATTATCGATAGAACGACAATTACTATACTTGTTACTCTTATTATTATCAATCTAACTCATATTATTAGCCATATTATGCTTATATGATCGATTGAACGACAATTTCTATACTTGTTACTCTCATTATTATCAATTTAACTCATATTATTAGCCCTATTATGCTTATATGATCGATAGAACGACAATTACTATACTTATTACTCTTATTATTATCAATCTAACTCATATTATTAGCCATATTATGCTTATATTATCAATAGAACGAAAATTACTATACTTGTTTCTCTTATTATTATTAATCTAACTCATATTATTAGCCATATTATGCTTATGTGATCGATAGAACGACAATTACTATACTTATAACTCTTATTATTATAAATCTAACTCATATTATTAGCCATATTATGCTTATATGATCGATTGAACGACAATTACTATACTTGTTACTCTTATTATTATCAATCTAACTCATATTATTAGCCATATTATGCTTATATTATCGATAGAACGACAATTACTATACTTGTTACTCTTATTATTATCAATCTAACTCATACTATTAGCCATATTATGCTTATATTATCGATAGAACGACAATTACTATACTTGTTACTCTTATTATTATCAATCTAACTCATATTATTAACCATATTATGCAGATATGATCGATTGAACGAGGATTACTGTACTTATTACTCTTATTATTACCAATCTAACTCATATTATTAGCCATATTATGCTTAAATTATCGATAGAACGACAATTCCTATACTTGTTACTCTTATTATCAATCTAACTCACGTTATTCGCCATATTATGCTTATATGATCGATTGAACGACAATTACTATACTTATTACTCTTATTATTATCAATCTAACTCATATTATTAGCCATATTGTGCTTATATTATCAATAGAAAGACAATTACTATACTTGTTACTCTTATTATTACTAATCTAACTCATATTATTAGCCATATTATACTTATGTGATCGAAAGAATGACAATTACTATACTTATAACTCTTATTATTATCAATCTAACTCATATTATTAGCCACATTATGCTTATATGATCGATTGAACGACAATTACTAGACTTGTTACTCTTATTATTATCAATCTAACTCATATTAGTAGCCATATTATGCTTATATTATCGATAGAACGACAATTACTATACTTGTTACTCTTATTATTATCAATCTAACTCATTTTATTGGCCATATTATGTGGATATGATCGATAGGACGACAATTACTATACTTGTTACTCTTATTATTATCAATCTAACTCATACTATTAGCCATATTATGCTTATATGATCGATTGAACGAGGATTACTGTACTTATTACTCTTATTATTATCAATCTAACTCATATTATTAGCCATATTATGCTTATATTATCAATAGAAAGACAATTACTATACTTGTTACTCTTATTATTACTAATCTAACTCATATTATTAGCCATATTATACTTATGTGATCGAAAGAATGACAATTACTATACTTATAACTCTTATTATTATCAATCTAACTCATATTATTAGCCATATTATGCTTATATGATCGATTGAACGACAATTACTATACTTGTTACTCTTATTATTATCAATCTAACTCATATTAGTAGCCATATTATGCTTATATTATCGATAGAACGACAATTACTATACTTGTTACTCTTATTATTATCAATCTAACTCATTTTATTGGCCATATTATGTGGATATGATCGATAGGACGACAATTACTATACTCATTACTCGTATTATTATCAATCTAACTCATATTATTAGCCATATTATGTTTACATGATCGATAGAACGACAATTACTGTACTTATTACTGTTATTATTATCAATCTTACTCATATTATTAGCCATATTATGCTTATATGATCGATAGAACGACAATTACTATACTTCATACCCTTATTATTATCAATCTAACTCATATTATTGGCCATATTATGTGGATATGATCGATAGCACGACAATTACTATACTCATTACTCTTATTATTATCAATCTAACTCATATTATTAACCATATAATGCTGATATGATCGATTGAACGACAATTACTATACTTATTACTGTTATTATTATTAATCGAACTCATATTATTGGCCATATTATGCTTATATGATCGATTGAACGAGGATTACTGTACTAACTACTCTAATTATTACCAATCTAACTCATATTATTAGCCATATTATGCTTATATTATCGATAGAACGACAATTACTATACTTGTTACTCTTATTATTATCAATCTAACTCATATTATTAGCCATATTATGCTTATATGATCGATTGAACGACAATTACTATACTTGTTACTCTTATTATTATCAATCTAACTCATACTATTAGCCATATTATGCTTATATTATCGATAGAACGACAATTACAATACTGGTTACTCTTATTATTATCAATCTAACTCATATTATTGGCCATATTATGTGGATATGATCGATAGGACGACAATTACTATACTCATTACTCTTATTATTATCAATCTAACTCATATTATTAACCATATTATGCAGATATGATCGATAGAACGACAATTACTATACTTATTACTCTTGCTATTATCAATCTAACTCATATTATTAGCCATATTATGCTTATATTGTCAATAGAACGAAAATTACTATACTTGTTTCTCTTATTATTATTAATCTAACTCATATTATTAGCCATATTATGCTTATGTGATCGATAGAACGACAATTACTATACTTATAACTCTTATTATTATAAATCTAACTCATATTATTAGCCATATTATGCTTATATGATCGATTGAACGACAATTACTATACTTGTTACTCTTATTATTATCAATCTAACTCATATTATTAGCCATATTATGCTTATATTATCGATAGAACGACAATTACTATACTTGTTACTCTTATTATTATCAATCTAACTCATACTATTAGCCATATTATGCTTATATTATCGATAGAACGACAATTACTATACTTGTTACTCTTATTATTATCAATCTAACTCATATTATTAACCATATTATGCAGATATGATCGATAGAACGACAATTACTATACTTATTACTCTTGCTATTATCAATCTAACTCATATTATTAGCCATATTATGCTTATATGATCGATTGAACGAGGATTACTGTACTTATTACTCTTATTATTACCAATCTAACTCATATTATTAGCCATATTATGCTTAAATTATCGATAGAACGACAATTCCTATACTTGTTACTCTTATTATTATCAATCTAACTCACATTATTAGCCATATTATGCTTATATGATCGATTGAACGACAATTACTATACTTATTACACTCACTATTACCAATCTAACTCATATTATTAACCATATTATGGTTATATGACCAATTGAACGACAATTACTATACTTACTACTCTCATTATTATCAATCTGACTCATATTATTAGCCATATTATGCTTATATGATCGATAGAACGACAATTACTATACTCATTACTCTTATTATTATCAATCTAATTCATATTATTAGCCATATTATGCTTATGTGATCGATAGAACGACAATTACTATACTTATTACTCTTATCATTATCAATCTAACTCATATTATTAGCCATATTATGCTTGTATGATCGATAGAACGACAATTACTATACTTATTACACTCACTATTATCAATCTAACTCATATTATTAACCATATTATGGTTATATGACCAATTGAACGACAATTACTATACTTACTACTCTCATTATTATCAATCTGACTCATATTATTAGCCATATTATGCTTATATGATCGATAGAACGACAATTACTATACTCATTACTCTTATTATTATCAATGTAACTCATATTATTAGCTATATTATGCCTATATGATCGATAGAACGACAATTACTAAACTCATTACACTCACTATTATCAATCGAAACTCATATTATTAACCATATTATGCAGATATGATCGATAGAACGACAATTACTACACTTATTACACTCACTTTTATCAATCCAACTCATATTATTAACCATATTATGCAGATATGATCGATAGACCGACAATTACTATACTTATTACTCTTATTATTATCAATCTAGCTCATATTATTAGCCATATTATGCTTGTATGATCGAGAGAACGACAATTACTATACTTACTACTCGTATTACTAACAATCTAACTCATATTATTCGCCATATTATGCTTATATGATCGATAGAACGACAATTACTATACTCATTGCACTCTCTATTATCAATCTAACTCATATTATTAACAATATTATGCAGGTATGATCGATAGAACGACAATTACTATACTTGTTACTCTTATTATTATCAATCTAACTCATTTTATTGGCCATATTATGTGGATATGATCGATAGGACGACAATTACTATACTTGTTACTCTTATTATTATCAATCTAACTCATACTATTAGCCATATTATGCTTATATGATCGATTGAACGAGGATTACTGTACTTATTACTCTTATTATTATCAATCTAACTCATATTATTAGCCATATTATGCTTATATTATCAATAGAAAGACAATTACTATACTTGTTACTCTTATTATTACTAATCTAACTCATATTATTAGCCATATTATACTTATGTGATCGAAAGAATGACAATTACTATACTTATAACTCTTATTATTATCAATCTAACTCATATTATTAGCCATATTATGCTTATATGATCGATTGAACGACAATTACTATACTTGTTACTCTTATTATTATCAATCTAACTCATATTAGTAGCCATATTATGCTTATATTATCGATAGAACGACAATTACTATACTTGTTACTCTTATTATTATCAATCTAACTCATTTTATTGGCCATATTATGTGGATATGATCGATAGGACGACAATTACTATACTCATTACTCGTATTATTATCAATCTAACTCATATTATTAGCCATATTATGTTTACATGATCGATAGAACGACAATTACTGTACTTATTACTGTTATTATTATCAATCTTACTCATATTATTAGCCATATTATGCTTATATGATCGATAGAACGACAATTACTATACTTCATACCCTTATTATTATCAATCTAACTCATATTATTGGCCATATTATGTGGATATGATCGATAGCACGACAATTACTATACTCATTACTCTTATTATTATCAATCTAACTCATATTATTAACCATATAATGCTGATATGATCGATTGAACGACAATTACTATACTTATTACTGTTATTATTATTAATCGAACTCATATTATTGGCCATATTATGCTTATATGATCGATTGAACGAGGATTACTGTACTAACTACTCTAATTATTACCAATCTAACTCATATTATTAGCCATATTATGCTTATATTATCGATAGAACGACAATTACTATACTTGTTACTCTTATTATTATCAATCTAACTCATATTATTAGCCATATTATGCTTATATGATCGATTGAACGACAATTACTATACTTGTTACTCTTATTATTATCAATCTAACTCATACTATTAGCCATATTATGCTTATATTATCGATAGAACGACAATTACAATACTGGTTACTCTTATTATTATCAATCTAACTCATATTATTGGCCATATTATGTGGATATGATCGATAGGACGACAATTACTATACTCATTACTCTTATTATTATCAATCTAACTCATATTATTAACCATATTATGCAGATATGATCGATAGAACGACAATTACTATACTTATTACTCTTGCTATTATCAATCTAACTCATATTATTAGCCATATTATGCTTATATTGTCAATAGAACGAAAATTACTATACTTGTTTCTCTTATTATTATTAATCTAACTCATATTATTAGCCATATTATGCTTATGTGATCGATAGAACGACAATTACTATACTTATAACTCTTATTATTATAAATCTAACTCATATTATTAGCCATATTATGCTTATATGATCGATTGAACGACAATTACTATACTTGTTACTCTTATTATTATCAATCTAACTCATATTATTAGCCATATTATGCTTATATTATCGATAGAACGACAATTACTATACTTGTTACTCTTATTATTATCAATCTAACTCATACTATTAGCCATATTATGCTTATATTATCGATAGAACGACAATTACTATACTTGTTACTCTTATTATTATCAATCTAACTCATATTATTAACCATATTATGCAGATATGATCGATAGAACGACAATTACTATACTTATTACTCTTGCTATTATCAATCTAACTCATATTATTAGCCATATTATGCTTATATGATCGATTGAACGAGGATTACTGTACTTATTACTCTTATTATTACCAATCTAACTCATATTATTAGCCATATTATGCTTAAATTATCGATAGAACGACAATTCCTATACTTGTTACTCTTATTATTATCAATCTAACTCACATTATTAGCCATATTATGCTTATATGATCGATTGAACGACAATTACTATACTTATTACACTCACTATTACCAATCTAACTCATATTATTAACCATATTATGGTTATATGACCAATTGAACGACAATTACTATACTTACTACTCTCATTATTATCAATCTGACTCATATTATTAGCCATATTATGCTTATATGATCGATAGAACGACAATTACTATACTCATTACTCTTATTATTATCAATCTAATTCATATTATTAGCCATATTATGCTTATGTGATCGATAGAACGACAATTACTATACTTATTACTCTTATCATTATCAATCTAACTCATATTATTAGCCATATTATGCTTGTATGATCGATAGAACGACAATTACTATACTTATTACACTCACTATTATCAATCTAACTCATATTATTAACCATATTATGGTTATATGACCAATTGAACGACAATTACTATACTTACTACTCTCATTATTATCAATCTGACTCATATTATTAGCCATATTATGCTTATATGATCGATAGAACGACAATTACTATACTCATTACTCTTATTATTATCAATGTAACTCATATTATTAGCTATATTATGCCTATATGATCGATAGAACGACAATTACTAAACTCATTACACTCACTATTATCAATCGAAACTCATATTATTAACCATATTATGCAGATATGATCGATAGAACGACAATTACTACACTTATTACACTCACTTTTATCAATCCAACTCATATTATTAACCATATTATGCAGATATGATCGATAGACCGACAATTACTATACTTGTTACTCTTATTATTATCAATCTAGCTCATATTATTAGCCATATTATGCTTGTATGATCGAGAGAACGACAATTACTATACTTACTACTCGTATTACTAACAATCTAACTCATATTATTCGCCATATTATGCTTATATGATCGATAGAACGACAATTACTATACTCATTGCACTCTCTATTATCAATCTAACTCATATTATTAACAATATTATGCAGGTATGATCGATAGAACGACAATTACTATACTTATTACTCTTATTATTATCAATCTAATTCATATTATTAGCCATATTATGCTTATATTATCGATAGAACGACAATTACTATACTTGTTACTCTTATTATTATCAATCTAACTCATACTATTAGCCATATTATGCTTATATGATCGATTGAACGAGGATTACTGTACTTATTACTCTTATTATTATCAATCTAACTCATATTATTAGCCATATTATGCTTATATTATCAATAGAAAGACAATTACTATACTTGTTACTCTTATTATTACTAATCTAACTCATATTATTAGCCATATTATACTTATGTGATCGAAAGAATGACAATTACTATACTTATAACTCTTATTATTATCAATCTAACTCATATTATTAGCCATATTATGCTTATATGATCGATTGAACGACAATTACTATACTTGTTACTCTTATTATTATCAATCTAACTCATATTAGTAGCCATATTATGCTTATATTATCGATAGAACGACAATTACTATACTTGTTACTCTTATTATTATCAATCTAACTCATTTTATTGGCCATATTATGTGGATATGATCGATAGGACGACAATTACTATACTCATTACTCGTATTATTATCAATCTAACTCATATTATTAGCCATATTATGTTTACATGATCGATAGAACGACAATTACTGTACTTATTACTGTTATTATTATCAATCTTACTCATATTATTAGCCATATTATGCTTATATGATCGATAGAACGACAATTACTATACTTCATACCCTTATTATTATCAATCTAACTCATATTATTGGCCATATTATGTGGATATGATCGATAGCACGACAATTACTATACTCATTACTCTTATTATTATCAATCTAACTCATATTATTAACCATATAATGCTGATATGATCGATTGAACGACAATTACTATACTTATTACTCTTATTATTATCAATCTAACTCATATTATTAGCCATATTATGCTTATATGATCGATTGAACGACAATTTCTATACTTGTTACTCTCATTATTATCAATTTAACTCATATTATTAGCCCTATTATGCTTATATGATCGATAGAACGACAATTACTATACTTATTACTCTTATTATTATCAATCTAACTCATATTATTAGCCATATTATGCTTATATTATCAATAGAACGAAAATTACTATACTTGTTTCTCTTATTATTATTAATCTAACTCATATTATTAGCCATATTATGCTTATGTGATCGATAGAACGACAATTACTATACTTATAACTCTTATTATTATAAATCTAACTCATATTATTAGCCATATTATGCTTATATGATCGATTGAACGACAATTACTATACTTGTTACTCTTATTATTATCAATCTAACTCATATTATTAGCCATATTATGCTTATATTATCGATAGAACGACAATTACTATACTTGTTACTCTTATTATTATCAATCTAACTCATACTATTAGCCATATTATGCTTATATTATCGATAGAACGACAATTACTATACTTGTTACTCTTATTATTATCAATCTAACTCATATTATTAACCATATTATGCAGATATGATCGATAGAACGACAATTACAATACTTATTACTCTTGCTATTATCAATCTAACTCATATTATTAGCCATATTATGCTTATATGATCGATTGAACGAGGATTACTGTACTTATTACTCTTATTATTACCAATCTAACTCATATTATTAGCCATATTATGCTTAAATTATCGATAGAACGACAATTCCTATACTTGTTACTCTTATTATCAATCTAACTCACGTTATTCGCCATATTATGCTTATATGATCGATTGAACGACAATTACTATACTTATTACTCTTATTATTATCAATCTAACTCATATTATTAGCCATATTGTGCTTATATTATCAATAGAAAGACAATTACTATACTTGTTACTCTTATTATTACTAATCTAACTCATATTATTAGCCATATTATACTTATGTGATCGAAAGAATGACAATTACTATACTTATAACTCTTATTATTATCAATCTAACTCATATTATTAGCCACATTATGCTTATATGATCGATTGAACGACAATTACTATACTTGTTACTCTTATTATTATCAATCTAACTCATATTAGTAGCCATATTATGCTTATATTATCGATAGAACGACAATTACTATACTTGTTACTCTTATTATTATCAATCTAACTCATTTTATTGGCCATATTATGTGGATATGATCGATAGGACGACAATTACTATACTTGTTACTCTTATTATTATCAATCTAACTCATACTATTAGCCATATTATGCTTATATGATCGATTGAACGAGGATTACTGTACTTATTACTCTTATTATTATCAATCTAACTCATATTATTAGCCATATTATGCTTATATTATCAATAGAAAGACAATTACTATACTTGTTACTCTTATTATTACTAATCTAACTCATATTATTAGCCATATTATACTTATGTGATCGAAAGAATGACAATTACTATACTTATAACTCTTATTATTATCAATCTAACTCATATTATTAGCCATATTATGCTTATATGATCGATTGAACGACAATTACTATACTTGTTACTCTTATTATTATCAATCTAACTCATATTAGTAGCCATATTATGCTTATATTATCGATAGAACGACAATTACTATACTTGTTACTCTTATTATTATCAATCTAACTCATTTTATTGGCCATATTATGTGGATATGATCGATAGGACGACAATTACTATACTCATTACTCGTATTATTATCAATCTAACTCATATTATTAGCCATATTATGTTTACATGATCGATAGAACGACAATTACTGTACTTATTACTGTTATTATTATCAATCTTACTCATATTATTAGCCATATTATGCTTATATGATCGATAGAACGACAATTACTATACTTCATACCCTTATTATTATCAATCTAACTCATATTATTGGCCATATTATGTGGATATGATCGATAGCACGACAATTACTATACTCATTACTCTTATTATTATCAATCTAACTCATATTATTAACCATATAATGCTGATATGATCGATTGAACGACAATTACTATACTTATTACTGTTATTATTATTAATCGAACTCATATTATTGGCCATATTATGCTTATATGATCGATTGAACGAGGATTACTGTACTAACTACTCTAATTATTACCAATCTAACTCATATTATTAGCCATATTATGCTTATATTATCGATAGAACGACAATTACTATACTTGTTACTCTTATTATTATCAATCTAACTCATATTATTAGCCATATTATGCTTATATGATCGATTGAACGACAATTACTATACTTGTTACTCTTATTATTATCAATCTAACTCATACTATTAGCCATATTATGCTTATATTATCGATAGAACGACAATTACAATACTGGTTACTCTTATTATTATCAATCTAACTCATATTATTGGCCATATTATGTGGATATGATCGATAGGACGACAATTACTATACTCATTACTCTTATTATTATCAATCTAACTCATATTATTAACCATATTATGCAGATATGATCGATAGAACGACAATTACTATACTTATTACTCTTGCTATTATCAATCTAACTCATATTATTAGCCATATTATGCTTATATTATCAATAGAACGAAAATTACTATACTTGTTTCTCTTATTATTATTAATCTAACTCATATTATTAGCCATATTATGCTTATGTGATCGATAGAACGACAATTACTATACTTATAACTCTTATTATTATAAATCTAACTCATATTATTAGCCATATTATGCTTATATGATCGATTGAACGACAATTACTATACTTGTTACTCTTATTATTATCAATCTAACTCATATTATTAGCCATATTATGCTTATATTATCGATAGAACGACAATTACTATACTTGTTACTCTTATTATTATCAATCTAACTCATACTATTAGCCATATTATGCTTATATTATCGATAGAACGACAATTACTATACTTGTTACTCTTATTATTATCAATCTAACTCATATTATTAACCATATTATGCAGATATGATCGATAGAACGACAATTACTATACTTATTACTCTTGCTATTATCAATCTAACTCATATTATTAGCCATATTATGCTTATATGATCGATTGAACGAGGATTACTGTACTTATTACTCTTATTATTACCAATCTAACTCATATTATTAGCCATATTATGCTTAAATTATCGATAGAACGACAATTCCTATACTTGTTACTCTTATTATTATCAATCTAACTCACATTATTAGCCATATTATGCTTATATGATCGATTGAACGACAATTACTATACTTATTACACTCACTATTACCAATCTAACTCATATTATTAACCATATTATGGTTATATGACCAATTGAACGACAATTACTATACTTACTACTCTCATTATTATCAATCTGACTCATATTATTAGCCATATTATGCTTATATGATCGATAGAACGACAATTACTATACTCATTACTCTTATTATTATCAATCTAATTCATATTATTAGCCATATTATGCTTATGTGATCGATAGAACGACAATTACTATACTTATTACTCTTATCATTATCAATCTAACTCATATTATTAGCCATATTATGCTTGTATGATCGATAGAACGACAATTACTATACTTATTACACTCACTATTATCAATCTAACTCATATTATTAACCATATTATGGTTATATGACCAATTGAACGACAATTACTATACTTACTACTCTCATTATTATCAATCTGACTCATATTATTAGCCATATTATGCTTATATGATCGATAGAACGACAATTACTATACTCATTACTCTTATTATTATCAATGTAACTCATATTATTAGCTATATTATGCCTATATGATCGATAGAACGACAATTACTAAACTCATTACACTCACTATTATCAATCGAAACTCATATTATTAACCATATTATGCAGATATGATCGATAGAACGACAATTACTACACTTATTACACTCACTTTTATCAATCCAACTCATATTATTAACCATATTATGCAGATATGATCGATAGACCGACAATTACTATACTTATTACTCTTATTATTATCAATCTAGCTCATATTATTAGCCATATTATGCTTGTATGATCGAGAGAACGACAATTACTATACTTACTACTCGTATTACTAACAATCTAACTCATATTATTCGCCATATTATGCTTATATGATCGATAGAACGACAATTACTATACTCATTGCACTCTCTATTATCAATCTAACTCATATTATTAACAATATTATGCAGGTATGATCGATAGAACGACAATTACTATACTTATTACTCTTATTATTATCAATCTAATTCATATTATTAGCCATATTATGCTTATATTATCGATAGAACGACAATTACTATACTTGTTACTCTTATTATTATCAATCTAACTCATACTATTAGCCATATTATGCTTATATGATCGATTGAACGAGGATTACTGTACTTATTACTCTTATTATTATCAATCTAACTCATATTATTAGCCATATTATGCTTATATTATCAATAGAAAGACAATTACTATACTTGTTACTCTTATTATTACTAATCTAACTCATATTATTAGCCATATTATACTTATGTGATCGAAAGAATGACAATTACTATACTTATAACTCTTATTATTATCAATCTAACTCATATTATTAGCCATATTATGCTTATATGATCGATTGAACGACAATTACTATACTTGTTACTCTTATTATTATCAATCTAACTCATATTAGTAGCCATATTATGCTTATATTATCGATAGAACGACAATTACTATACTTGTTACTCTTATTATTATCAATCTAACTCATTTTATTGGCCATATTATGTGGATATGATCGATAGGACGACAATTACTATACTCATTACTCGTATTATTATCAATCTAACTCATATTATTAGCCATATTATGTTTACATGATCGATAGAACGACAATTACTGTACTTATTACTGTTATTATTATCAATCTTACTCATATTATTAGCCATATTATGCTTATATGATCGATAGAACGACAATTACTATACTTCATACCCTTATTATTATCAATCTAACTCATATTATTGGCCATATTATGTGGATATGATCGATAGCACGACAATTACTATACTCATTACTCTTATTATTATCAATCTAACTCATATTATTAACCATATAATGCTGATATGATCGATTGAACGACAATTACTATACTTATTACTGTTATTATTATTAATCGAACTCATATTATTGGCCATATTATGCTTATATGATCGATTGAACGAGGATTACTGTACTAACTACTCTAATTATTACCAATCTAACTCATATTATTAGCCATATTATGCTTATATTATCGATAGAACGACAATTACTATACTTGTTACTCTTATTATTATCAATCTAACTCATATTATTAGCCATATTATGCTTATATGATCGATTGAACGACTATTACTATACTTGTTACTCTTATTATTATCAATCTAACTCATACTATTAGCCATATTATGCTTATATTATCGATAGAACGACAATTACAATACTGGTTACTCTTATTATTATCAATCTAACTCATATTATTGGCCATATTATGTGGATATGATCGATAGGACGACAATTACTATACTCATTACTCTTATTATTATCAATCTAACTCATATTATTAACCATATTATGCAGATATGATCGATAGAACGACAATTACTATACTTATTACTCTTGCTATTATCAATCTAACTCATATTATTAGCCATATTATGCTTATATTATCAATAGAACGAAAATTACTATACTTGTTTCTCTTATTATTATTAATCTAACTCATATTATTAGCCATATTATGCTTATGTGATCGATAGAACGACAATTACTATACTTATAACTCTTATTATTATAAATCTAACTCATATTATTAGCCATATTATGCTTATATGATCGATTGAACGACAATTACTATACTTGTTACTCTTATTATTATCAATCTAACTCATATTATTAGCCATATTATGCTTATATTATCGATAGAACGACAATTACTATACTTGTTACTCTTATTATTATCAATCTAACTCATACTATTAGCCATATTATGCTTATATTATCGATAGAACGACAATTACTATACTTGTTACTCTTATTATTATCAATCTAACTCATATTATTAACCATATTATGCAGATATGATCGATAGAACGACAATTACTATACTTATTACTCTTGCTATTATCAATCTAACTCATATTATTAGCCATATTATGCTTATATGATCGATTGAACGAGGATTACTGTACTTATTACTCTTATTATTACCAATCCAACTCATATTATTAGCCATATTATGCTTAAATTATCGATAGAACGACAATTCCTATACTTGTTACTCTTATTATTATCAATCTAACTCACATTATTAGCCATATTATGCTTATATGATCGATTGAACGACAATTACTATACTTATTACACTCACTATTACCAATCTAACTCATATTATTAACCATATTATGGTTATATGACCAATTGAACGACAATTACTATACTTACTACTCTCATTATTATCAATCTGACTCATATTATTAGCCATATTATGCTTATATGATCGATAGAACGACAATTACTATACTCATTACTCTTATTATTATCAATCTAATTCATATTATTAGCCATATTATGCTTATGTGATCGATAGAACGACAATTACTATACTTATTACTCTTATCATTATCAATCTAACTCATATTATTAGCCATATTATGCTTGTATGATCGATAGAACGACAATTACTATACTTATTACACTCACTATTATCAATCTAACTCATATTATTAACCATATTATGGTTATATGACCAATTGAACGACAATTACTATACTTACTACTCTCATTATTATCAATCTGACTCATATTATTAGCCATATTATGCTTATATGATCGATAGAACGACAATTACTATACTCATTACTCTTATTATTATCAATGTAACTCATATTATTAGCTATATTATGCCTATATGATCGATAGAACGACAATTACTAAACTCATTACACTCACTATTATCAATCGAAACTCATATTATTAACCATATTATGCAGATATGATCGATAGAACGACAATTACTACACTTATTACACTCACTTTTATCAATCCAACTCATATTATTAACCATATTATGCAGATATGATCGATAGACCGACAATTACTATACTTATTACTCTTATTATTATCAATCTAGCTCATATTATTAGCCATATTATGCTTGTATGATCGAGAGAACGACAATTACTATACTTACTACTCTTATTACTAACAATCTAACTCATATTATTCGCCGTATTATGCTTATATGATCGATAGAACGACAATTACTATACTCATTGCACTCTCTATTATCAATCTAACTCATATTATTAACAATATTATGCAGGTATGATCGATAGAACGACAATTACTATACTTATTACTCTTATTATTATCAATCTAATTCATATTATTAGCCATATTATGCTCATATTATCGATAGAACGACAATTACTATACTTGTTACTCTTATTATTATCAATCTAACTCATACTATTAGCCATATTATGCTTATATTATCGATAGAACGACAATTACTATACTTGTTACTCTTATTATTATCAATCTAACTCATATTATTAACCATATTATGCAGATATGATCGATAGAACGACAATTACTATACTTATTACTCTTGCTATTATCAATCTAACTCATATTATTAGCCATATTATGCTTATATGATCGATTGAACGAGGATTACTGTACTTATTACTCTTATTATTACCAATCTAACTCATATTATTAGCCATATTATGCTTAAATTATCGATAGAACGACAATTCCTATACTTGTTACTCTTATTATCAATCTAACTCACGTTATTCGCCATATTATGCTTATATGATCGATTGAACGACAATTACTATACTTATTACTCTTATTATTATCAATCTAACTCATATTATTAGCCATATTGTGCTTATATTATCAATAGAAAGACAATTACTATACTTGTTACTCTTATTATTACTAATCTAACTCATATTATTAGCCATATTATACTTATGTGATCGAAAGAATGACAATTACTATACTTATAACTCTTATTATTATCAATCTAACTCATATTATTAGCCACATTATGCTTATATGATCGATTGAACGACAATTACTATACTTGTTACTCTTATTATTATCAATCTAACTCATATTAGTAGCCATATTATGCTTATATTATCGATAGAACGACAATTACTATACTTGTTACTCTTATTATTATCAATCTAACTCATTTTATTGGCCATATTATGTGGATATGATCGATAGGACGACAATTACTATACTTGTTACTCTTATTATTATCAATCTAACTCATACTATTAGCCATATTATGCTTATATGATCGATTGAACGAGGATTACTGTACTTATTGCTCTTATTATTACCAATCTCACTCATATTATTAGCCATATTATGCTTAGATTATCGATAGAACGACAATTACTATACTTGTTACTCTTATTATTATCAATCTAACTCATATTATTAGCCATATTATGCTTATATGATCGATTGAACGACAATTTCTATACTTGTTACTCTCATTATTATCAATTTAACTCATATTATTAGCCATATTATGCTTATATGATCGATAGAACGACAATTACTATACTTATTACTCTTAATATTATCAATCTAACTCATATTATTAGCCATATTATGCTTATATTATCAATAGAAAGACAATTACTATACTTGTTACTCTTATTATTACTAATCTAACTCATATTATTAGCCATATTATACTTATGTGATCGAAAGAATGACAATTACTATACTCATAACTCTCATTATTATCAATCTAACTCATATTATTAGCCATATTATGCTTATATGATCGATTGAACGACAATTACTATACTTGTTACTCTTATTATTATCAATCTAACTCATATTAGTAGCCATATTATGCTTATATTATCGATAGAACGACAATTACTATACTTGTTACTCTTATTATTATCAATCTAACTCATATTAGTAGCCATATTATGCTTATATGATCGATTGAACGACAATTACTATACTTATTACACTCACTATTACCAATCTAACTCATATTATTAACCATATTATGGTTATATGACCAATTGAACGACAATTACTATACTTACTACTCTCATTATTATCAATCTGACTCATATTATTAGCCATATTATGCTTATATGATCGATAGAACGACAATTACTATACTCATTACTCTTATTATTATCAATCTAATTCATATTATTAGCCATATTATGCTTATGTGATCGATAGAACGACAATTACTATACTTATTACTCTTATCATTATCAATCTAACTCATATTATTAGCCATATTATGCTTGTATGATCGATAGAACGACAATTACTATACTTATTACACTCACTATTATCAATCTAACTCATATTATTAACCATATTATGGTTATATGACCAATTGAACGACAATTACTATACTTACTACTCTCATTATTATCAATCTGACTCATATTATTAGCCATATTATGCTTATATGATCGATAGAACGACAATTACTATACTCATTACTCTTATTATTATCAATGTAACTCATATTATTAGCTATATTATGCCTATATGATCGATAGAACGACAATTACTAAACTCATTACACTCACTATTATCAATCGAAACTCATATTATTAACCATATTATGCAGATATGATCGATAGAACGACAATTACTACACTTATTACACTCACTTTTATCAATCCAACTCATATTATTAACCATATTATGCAGATATGATCGATAGACCGACAATTACTATACTTATTACTCTTATTATTATCAATCTAGCTCATATTATTAGCCATATTATGCTTGTATGATCGAGAGAACGACAATTACTATACTTACTACTCTTATTACTAACAATCTAACTCATATTATTCGCCATATTATGCTTATATGATCGATAGAACGACAATTACTATACTCATTGCACTCTCTATTATCAATCTAACTCATATTATTAACAATATTATGCAGGTATGATCGATAGAACGACAATTACTATACTTATTACTCTTATCATTATCAATCTAATTCATATTATTAGCCATATTATGCTTATATTATCGATAGAACGACAATTACTATACTTGTTACTCTTATTATTATCAATCTAACTCATACTATTAGCCATATTATGCTTATATTATCGATAGAACGACAATTACTATACTTGTTACTCTTATTATTATCAATCTAACTCATATTATTAACCATATTATGCAGATATGATCGATAGAACGACAATTACTATACTTATTACTCTTGCTATTATCAATCTAACTCATATTATTAGCCATATTATGCTTATATGATCGATTAAACGAGGATTACTGTACTTATTGCTCTTATTATTACCAATCTCACTCATATTATTAGCCATATTATGCTTAGATTATCGATAGAACGACAATTACTATACTTGTTACTCTTATTATTATCAATCTAACTCATATTATTAGCCATATTATGCTTATATGATCGATTGAACGACAATTTCTATACTTGTTACTCTCATTATTATCAATTTAACTCATATTGTTAGCCATATTATGCTTATATGATCGATAGAACGACAATTACTATACTTATTACTCTTATTATTATCAATCTAACTCATATTATTAGCCATATTATGCTTATATTATCAATAGAAAGACAATTACTATACTTGTTACTCTTATTATTACTAATCTAACTCATATTATTAGCCATATTATACTTATGTGATCGAAAGAATGACAATTACTATACTTATAACTCTTATTATTATCAATCTAACTCATATTATTAGCCATATTATGCTTATATGATCGATTGAACGACAATTACTATACTTGTTACTCTTATTATTATCAATCTAACTCATATTATCAGCCATATTATGCTTATATGATCGATTGAACGACAATTTCTATACTTGTTACTCATATTATTATCAATCTAACTCATACTATTAGCCATATTATGCTTATATGATCGATTGAACGAGGATTACTGTACTTATTACTCTTATTATTACCAATCTAACTCATATTATTAGCCATATTATGCGTAAATTATCGATAGAACGACAATTACTATACTTGTTTCTCTTATTATTATTAATCTAACTCATATTATTAGCCATATTATGCTTATGTGATCGATAGAACGACAATTACTATACTTATCACCCTTATTATTAACAATCTAACTCATATTATTGGCCATATTATGTGGATATGATCGATAGCACGACAATTACTATACTCATTACTCTTATTATTATCAATCTAACTCATATTATTAGCCATATTATGCTTATATTATCGATAGAACGACAATTACTATACTTGTTACTCTTATTATTATCAATCTAACTCATATTATTAGCCATATTATGCTTATATGATCGATTGAACGACAATTACTATACTTGTTACTCTTATTATTATCAATCTAACTCATACTATTAGCCATATTATGCTTATATTATCGATAGAACGACAATTACAATACTGGTTACTCTTATTATTATCAATCTAACTCATTTTATTGGCCATATTATGTGGATATGATCGATAGGACGACAATTACTATACTCATTACTCTTATTATTATCAATCTAACTCATATTATTAACCATATTATGCAGATATGATCGATAGAACGACAATTACTATACTTATTACTCTTGCTATTATCAATCTAACTCATATTATTAGCCATATTATGCTTATATTATCAATAGAACGAAAATTACTATACTAGTTTCTCTTATTATTATTAATCTAACTCATATTATTAGCCATATTATGCTTATGTGATCGATAGAACGACAATTACTATACTTATAACTCTTATTATTATAAATCTAACTCATATTATTAGCCATATTATGCTTATATGATCGATTGAACGACAATTACTATACTTGTTACTCTTAGTATTATCAATCTAACTCATATTATTAGCCATATTATGCTTATATTATCGATAGAACGACAATTACTATACTTGTTACTCTTATTATTATCAATCTAACTCATACTATTAGCCATATTATGCTTATATTATCGATAGAACGACAATTACTATACTTGTTACTCTTATTATTATCAATCTAACTCATATTATTAACCATATTATGCAGATATGATCGATAGAACGACAATTACTATACTTATTACTCTTGCTATTATCAATCTAACTCATATTATTAGCCATATTATGCTTATATGATCGATTGAACGAGGATTACTGTACTTATTACTCTTATTATTACCAATCCAACTCATATTATTAGCCATATTATGCTTAAATTATCGATAGAACGACAATTCCTATACTTGTTACTCTTATTATTATCAATCTAACTCACATTATTAGCCATATTATGCTTATATGATCGATTGAACGACAATTACTATACTTATTACACTCACTATTACCAATCTAACTCATATTATTAACCATATTATGGTTATATGACCAATTGAACGACAATTACTATACTTACTACTCTCATTATTATCAATCTGACTCATATTATTAGCCATATTATGCTTATATGATCGATAGAACGACAATTACTATACTCATTACTCTTATTATTATCAATCTAATTCATATTATTAGCCATATTATGCTTATGTGATCGATAGAACGACAATTACTATACTTATTACTCTTATCATTATCAATCTAACTCATATTATTAGCCATATTATGCTTGTATGATCGATAGAACGACAATTACTATACTTATTACACTCACTATTATCAATCTAACTCATATTATTAACCATATTATGGTTATATGACCAATTGAACGACAATTACTATACTTACTACTCTCATTATTATCAATCTGACTCATATTATTAGCCATATTATGCTTATATGATCGATAGAACGACAATTACTATACTCATTACTCTTATTATTATCAATGTAACTCATATTATTAGCTATATTATGCCTATATGATCGATAGAACGACAATTACTAAACTCATTACACTCACTATTATCAATCGAAACTCATATTATTAACCATATTATGCAGATATGATCGATAGAACGACAATTACTACACTTATTACACTCACTTTTATCAATCCAACTCATATTATTAACCATATTATGCAGATATGATCGATAGACCGACAATTACTATACTTATTACTCTTATTATTATCAATCTAGCTCATATTATTAGCCATATTATGCTTGCATGATCGAGAGAACGACAATTACTATACTTACTACTCTTATTACTAACAATCTAACTCATATTATTCGCCATATTATGCTTATATGATCGATAGAACGACAATTACTATACTCATTGCACTCTCTATTATCAATCTAACTCATATTATTAACAATATTATGCAGGTATGATCGATAGAACGACAATTACTATACTTATTACTCTTATTATTATCAATCTAATTCATATTATTAGCCATATTATGCTCATATTATCGATAGAACGACAATTACTATACTTGTTACTCTTATTATTATCAATCTAACTCATACTATTAGCCACATTATGCTTATATGATCGATTGAACGACAATTACTATACTTGTTACTCTTATTATTATCAATCTAACTCATATTAGTAGCCATATTATGCTTATATTATCGATAGAACGACAATTACTATACTTGTTACTCTTATTATTATCAATCTAACTCATTTTATTGGCCATATTATGTGGATATGATCGATAGGACGACAATTACTATACTTGTTACTCTTATTATTATCAATCTAACTCATACTATTAGCCATATTATGCTTATATGATCGATTGAACGAGGATTACTGTACTTATTGCTCTTATTATTACCAATCTCACTCATATTATTAGCCATATTATGCTTAGATTATCGATAGAACGACAATTACTATACTTGTTACTCTTATTATTATCAATCTAACTCATATTATTAGCCATATTATGCTTATATGATCGATTGAACGACAATTTCTATACTTGTTACTCTCATTATTATCAATTTAACTCATATTATTAGCCATATTATGCTTATATGATCGATAGAACGACAATTACTATACTTATTACTCTTAATATTATCAATCTAACTCATATTATTAGCCATATTATGCTTATATTATCAATAGAAAGACAATTACTATACTTGTTACTCTTATTATTACTAATCTAACTCATATTATTAGCCATATTATACTTATGTGATCGAAAGAATGACAATTACTATACTCATAACTCTTATTATTATCAATCTAACTCATATTATTAGCCATATTATGCTTATATGATCGATTGAACGACAATTACTATACTTGTTACTCTTATTATTATCAATCTAACTCATATTAGTAGCCATATTATGCTTATATTATCGATAGAACGACAATTACTATACTTGTTACTCTTATTATTATCAATCTAACTCATATTAGTAGCCATATTATGCTTATATGATCGATTGAACGACAATTACTATACTTATTACACTCACTATTACCAATCTAACTCATATTATTAACCATATTATGGTTATATGACCAATTGAACGACAATTACTATACTTACTACTCTCATTATTATCAATCTGACTCATATTATTAGCCATATTATGCTTATATGATCGATAGAACGACAATTACTATACTCATTACTCTTATTATTATCAATCTAATTCATATTATTAGCCATATTATGCTTATGTGATCGATAGAACGACAATTACTATACTTATTACTCTTATCATTATCAATCTAACTCATATTATTAGCCATATTATGCTTGTATGATCGATAGAACGACAATTACTATACTTATTACACTCACTATTATCAATCTAACTCATATTATTAACCATATTATGGTTATATGACCAATTGAACGACAATTACTATACTTACTACTCTCATTATTATCAATCTGACTCATATTATTAGCCATATTATGCTTATATGATCGATAGAACGACAATTACTATACTCATTACTCTTATTATTATCAATGTAACTCATATTATTAGCTATATTATGCCTATATGATCGATAGAACGACAATTACTAAACTCATTACACTCACTATTATCAATCGAAACTCATATTATTAACCATATTATGCAGATATGATCGATAGAACGACAATTACTACACTTATTACACTCACTTTTATCAATCCAACTCATATTATTAACCATATTATGCAGATATGATCGATAGACCGACAATTACTATACTTATTACTCTTATTATTATCAATCTAGCTCATATTATTAGCCATATTATGCTTGTATGATCGAGAGAACGACAATTACTATACTTACTACTCTTATTACTAACAATCTAACTCATATTATTCGCCATATTATGCTTATATGATCGATAGAACGACAATTACTATACTCATTGCACTCTCTATTATCAATCTAACTCATATTATTAACAATATTATGCAGGTATGATCGATAGAACGACAATTACTATACTTATTACTCTTATTATTATCAATCTAATTCATATTATTAGCCATATTATGCTTATATTATCGATAGAACGACAATTACTATACTTGTTACTCTTATTATTATCAATCTAACTCATACTATTAGCCATATTATGCTTATATTATCGATAGAACGACAATTACTATACTTGTTACTCTTATTATTATCAATCTAACTCATATTATTAACCATATTATGCAGATATGATCGATAGAACGACAATTACTATACTTATTACTCTTGCTATTATCAATCTAACTCATATTATTAGCCATATTATGCTTATATGATCGATTAAACGAGGATTACTGTACTTATTGCTCTTATTATTACCAATCTCACTCATATTATTAGCCATATTATGCTTAGATTATCGATAGAACGACAATTACTATACTTGTTACTCTTATTATTATCAATCTAACTCATATTATTAGCCATATTATGCTTATATGATCGATTGAACGACAATTTCTATACTTGTTACTCTCATTATTATCAATTTAACTCATATTGTTAGCCATATTATGCTTATATGATCGATAGAACGACAATTACTATACTTATTACTCTTATTATTATCAATCTAACTCATATTATTAGCCATATTATGCTTATATTATCAATAGAAAGACAATTACTATACTTGTTACTCTTATTATTACTAATCTAACTCATATTATTAGCCATATTATACTTATGTGATCGAAAGAATGACAATTACTATACTTATAACTCTTATTATTATCAATCTAACTCATATTATTAGCCATATTATGCTTATATGATCGATTGAACGACAATTACTATACTTGTTACTCTTATTATTATCAATCTAACTCATATTATCAGCCATATTATGCTTATATGATCGATTGAACGACAATTTCTATACTTGTTACTCTTATTATTATCAATCTAACTCATACTATTAGCCATATTATGCTTATATTATCGATAGAACGACAATTACAATACTGGTTACTCTTATTATTATCAATCTAACTCATTTTATTGGCCATATTATGTGGATATGATCGATAGGACGACAATTACTATACTCATTACTCTTATTATTATCAATCTAACTCATATTATTAACCATATTATGCAGATATGATCGATAGAACGACAATTACTATACTTATTACTCTTGCTATTATCAATCTAACTCATATTATTAGCCATATTATGCTTATATTATCAATAGAACGAAAATTACTATACTAGTTTCTCTTATTATTATTAATCTAACTCATATTATTAGCCATATTATGCTTATGTGATCGATAGAACGACAATTACTATACTTATAACTCTTATTATTATAAATCTAACTCATATTATTAGCCATATTATGCTTATATGATCGATTGAACGACAATTACTATACTTGTTACTCTTATTATTATCAATCTAACTCATATTATTAGCCATATTATGCTTATATTATCGATAGAACGACAATTACTATACTTGTTACTCTTATTATTATCAATCTAACTCATACTATTAGCCATATTATGCTTATATTATCGATTGAACGACAATTACTATACTTGTTACTCTTATTATTATCAATCTAACTCATATTATTAACCATATTATGCAGATATGATCGATAGAACGACAATTACTATACTTATTACTCTTGCTATTATCAATCTAACTCATATTATTAGCCATATTATGCTTATATGATCGATTGAACGAGGATTACTGTACTTATTACTCTTATTATTACCAATCTAACTCATATTATTAGCCATATTATGCTTAAATTATCGATAGAACGACAATTCCTATACTTGTTACTCTTATTATTATCAATCTAACTCACATTATTAGCCATATTATGCTTATATGATCGATTGAACGACAATTACTATACTTATTACACTCACTATTATCAATCTAACTCATATTATTAACCATATTATGGTTATATGACCAATTGAACGACAATTACTATACTTACTACTCTCATTATTATCAATCTGACTCATATTATTAGCCATAGTATGCTTATATGATCGATAGAACGACAATTACTATACTCATTACTCTTATTATTATCAATCTAATTCATATTATTAGCCATATTATGCTTATGTGATCGATAGAACGACAATTACTATACTTATTACTCTTATCATTATCAATCTAACTCATATTATTAGCCATATTATGCTTGTATGATCGATAGAACGACAATTACTATACTTATTACACTCACTATTATCAATCTAACTCATATTATTAACCATATTATGGTTATATGACCAATTGAACGACAATTACTATACTTACTACTCTCATTATTATCAATTTGACTCATATTATTAGCCATATTATGCTTATATGATCGATAGAACGACAATTACTATACTTATTACTCTTATTATTATCAATCTAATTCATATTATTAGCCATATTATGCTTATGTGATCGATAGAACGACAATTACTATACTTATTACACTCACTGTTATCAATCTAACTCATATAATTAACCATATTATGCAAATATGATCGATAGAACGACAATTACTATACTTATTACTCTTATTATTATCAAACTAACTCATATTATTAGCCATATTATGCTTATATGATCGATAGAACGACAATTACTACTCTTATACCTCTTATTATTATCAATCTAACTCATATTATGAACCATATTCTGCAAATATGATCGATAGAACGACAATTACTATACTTATTACTCTTATTATTATCAACCTAACTCATATTATTAGCCATATTTTGCTTATATGATCGATAGAACGACAATTACTATACTTATTACTCTTATTATTATCAATCTAACTCATATTATTAGCCATATTATGCTTATATTATCAATAGAACGAAAATTACTATACTTGTTTCTCTTATTATTATTAATCTAACTCATATTATTAGCCATATTATGCTTATGTGATCGATAGAACGACAATTACTATACTTATAACTCTTATTATTATAAATCTAACTCATATTATTAGCCATATTATGCTTATATGATCGATTGAACGACAATTACTATACTTGTTACTCTTATTATTATCAATCTAACTCATATTATTAGCCATATTATGCTTATATTATCAATAGAAAGACAATTACTATACTTGTTACTCTTATTATTACTAATCTAACTCATATTATTAGCCATATTATACTTATGTGACCGAAAGAATGACAATTACTATACTTATAACTCTTATTATTATCAATCTAACTCATATTAGTAGCCATATTATGCTTATATTATCGATAGAACGACAATTACTATACTTGTTACTCTTATTATTACTAATCTAACTCATATTATTAGCCATATTATACTTATGTGACCGAAAGAATGACAATTACTAGACTTATAACTCTTATTATTATCAATCTAACTCATATTATTAGCCACATTATGCTTATATGATCGATTGAACGACAATTACTATACTTGTTACTCTTATTATTATCAATCTAACTCATATTAGTAGCCATATTATGCTTATATTATCGATAGAACGACAATTACTATACTTGTTACTCTTATTATTATCAATCTAACTCATTTTATTGGCCATATTATGTGGATATGATCGATAGGACGACAATTACTATACTTGTTACTCTTATTATTATCAATCTAACTCATACTATTAGCCATATTATGCTTATATGATCGATTGAACGAGGATTACTGTACTTATTGCTCTTATTATTACCAATCTCACTCATATTATTAGCCATATTATGCTTAAATTATCGATACAACGACAATTACTATACTTGTTACTCTTATTATTATCAATCTAACTCATATTATTAGCCATATTATGCTTATATGATCGATTGAACGACAATTTCTATACTTGTTACTCTCATTATTATCAATTTAACTCATATTCTTTGCCATATTATGCTTATATGATCGATAGAACGACAATTACTATACTTATTACTCTTATTATTATCAATCTAACTCATATTATTAGCCATATTATGCTTATATTATCAATAGAAAGACAATTACTATACTTGTTACTCTTATTATTACTAATCTAACTCATATTATTAGCCATATTATACTTATGTGATCGAAAGAATGACAATTACTATACTTATAACTCTTATTATTATCAATCTAACTCATATTATTAGCCATATTATGCTTATGTGATCGATAGAACGACAATTACTATACTTATTACTCTTATTATTATCAATCTAACTCATATTACTAGCCATATTATGCTTATATTATCGATAGAACGACATATACTATGCTTGTTACTCATATTATTATCAATCTAACTCATATTATTAGCCATATTATGCTTATATGATCGATTGAACGACAATTACTATACTTGTTACTCTTATTATTATCAATCTAACTCATATTATTAGCCATATTATGCTTATATCATCGATGGAACGACAATTTCTATACTTGTTACTCTTATTATTATCAATCTAACTCATACTATTAGCCATATTATGCTTATATGATCGATTGAACGAGGATTACTGTACTTATTGCTCTTATTATTACCAATCTCACTCATATTATTAGCCATATTATGCTTAAATTATCGATAGAACGACAATTACTATACTTGTTACTCTTATTATTATCAATCTAACTCATATTATTAGCCATATTATGCTTATATGATCGATTGAACGACAATTTCTATACTTGTTACTCTCATTATTATCAATTTAACTCATATTATTAGCCATATTATGCTTATATGATCGATAGAACGACAATTACTATACTTATTACTCTTATTATTATCAATCTAACTCATATTATTAGCCATATTATGCTTATATTATCAATAGAACGAAAATTACTACACTTGTTTCTCTTATTATTATTAATCTAACTCATATTATTAGCCATATTATGCTTATGTGATCGATAGAACGACAATTACTATACTTATAACTCTTATTATTATAAATCTAACTCATATTATTAGCCATATTATGATTATATGATCGATTGAACGATAATTACTATACTTGTTACTCTTATTATTATCAATCTAACTCATTTTATTGGCCATATTATGTGGATATGATCGATAGGACGACAATTACTATACTCATTACTCGTATTATTATCAATCTAACTCATATTATTAGCCATATTATGTTTACATGATCGATAGAACGACAATTACTGTACTTATTACTGTTATGATTATCAATCTTACTCATATTATTAGCCATATTATGCTTATATGATCGATAGAACGACAATTACTATACTTCATACCCTTATTATTATCAATCTAACTCATATTATTGGCCATATTATGTGGATATGATCGATAGGACGACAATTACTATACTCATTACTCTTATTATTATCAATCTAACTGACATTATTAACCATATAATGCTGATATGATCGATTGAACGACAATTACTATATTTATTACTCTTATTATTATCAATCTAACTCATATTACTAGCCATATTATGCTTATATTATCGATAAAACGACATATACTATGCTTGTTACTCATATTATTACCAATCTAACTCATATTATTGCCCATATTATGCTTATATGATCGATAGAATGACAATTACTATACTCATTGCACTCGCTGTTATCAATCTAACTCATATTATAAACCATATTATGCAAATATGGTCGACAGATCGACAATTACTATACTTATTACTCTTATTACTATCAACCTAACTCATATTATTAGCCATATTATGATTATATGATCGGCAGAACGACAATTACTATACTTATTACACTCACTGTTATCAATCTAAGTCATATAATTAACCATATTATGCAAATATGATCGATAGAACGACAATTACTATACTATTACTCCCTATTATTATCAATCTAACTCATATTATTAGCCAAATTATGCTTATGTGATCGATAGAACGACAATTACTATACTCATTGCACTCTCTATTATCACTCTAACTCATATTATTAACCATATTATGGAGATATGATCGATAGAACGACCATTACTATACTTATTACACTCACTATTATCAATCTAACTCATATTATTAGCCATATTATGCTTATATGATCGATAGAACGACAATTACTATACTCATTACACTCACTATTATCAATCTAACTCATATTATTAGCCATATTATGCTTATATGATCGATTGAACGACAATTACTATACTTGTTACTCTTATTATTATCAATCTAACTCATATTAGTAGCCATATTATGCAGATATGATCGATAGAACGACAATTACTATACTCATTACTCTTATTATTATCAATCTAAGTCATATTATTAGCCATATTATGGTTATATGACCGATAGAACGACAATTACTACACTTATTACACTCACTTTTATCAATCTAACTCATATTATTAACCATATTATGCAGATATGATCGATAGAACGACAATTACTATACTTATTACTCTTATTATTATCAATCTAGCTCATATTATTAGCCATATTATGCTTATATAATCGATAGAGAACGACAATTACTATACTTATTACACTCACTATTATCAATCTAACTCATATTATTAGCCATATTATGCTTATATGATCGATAGAACGGCAATTACTATACTTATTACTCTTATTATTATCAATCTAACTCATATTATTAGCCATATTATGGTCATATGACCGATAGAACGACAATTACTATACTCATTACTCTTATTATTATCAATCTAACTCATATTATTAACCATATTATGCAGATATGATCGATAGAGCGACAGTAACTATACTTATTACTCTCATTATTATCAATCTAACTAATATTATTAGCCATATTATGCTTATATGATCGGTAGAACGACAATTACTATACTTACTACTCTTATTATTATCAATCGAACACATATTATTAGCCATATTATGCTTATATGATCGATAGAACGACAATTACTACACTTATTACACACACTATTATCAATCTAACTCATATTACTAACCATATTATGGAAATATAATCCATAGAACGACAATTACTATACTTATTACTCTTATCATTATCAATCTAACTCATATTATTAGCCATATTATGCTTGTATGATCGATAGAACGACAATTACTATACTTATTACACTCACTATTATCAATCTAACTCATATTATTAACCATATTATGGTTATATGACCAATTGAACGACAATTACTATACTTACTACTCTCATTATTATCAATCAGACTCATATTATTAGCCATATTATGCTTATATGATCGATAGAATGACAATTACTATACTCATTACTCTTATTATTATCAATGTAACTCATATTATTAGCTATATTATGCCTATATGATCGATAGAACGACAATTACTAAACTTATTACACTCACTATTATCAATCGAAACTCATATTATTAACCATATTATGCAGATATGATCGATAGAACGACAATTACTACACTTATTACACTCACTTTTATCAATCCAACTCATATTATTAACCATATTATGCAGATATGATCGATAGACCGACAATTACTATACTTATTACTCTTATTATTATCAATCTAGCTCATATTATTAGCCATATTATGCTTGTATGATCGAGAGAACGACAATTACTATACTTACTACTCTTATTACTAACAATCTAACTCATATTATTCGCCATATTATGCTTATATGATCGATAGAACGACAATTACTATACTCATTGCACTCTCTATTATCAATCTAACTCATATTATTAACAATATTATGCAGGTATGATCGATAGAACGACAATTACTATACTTATTACTCTTATTATTATCAATCTAATTCATATTATTAGCCATATTATGCTTATATGATCGATAGAACGACAATTACTATACTTATTACTCTTATTATTATCAATCTAACTCATATTATTAGCCATATTATGCTTATATTATCAATAGAACGAAAATTACTATACTTGTTTCTCTTATTATTATTAATCTAACTCATATTATTAGCCATATTATGCTTATGTGATCGATAGAACGACAATTACTATACTTATAACTCTTATTATTATAAATCTAACTCATATTATTAGCCATATTATGCTTATATGATCGATTGAACGACAATTACTATACTTGTTACTCTTATTATTATCAATCTAACTCATTTTATTGGCCATATTATGTGGATATGATCGATAGGACGACAATTACTATACTCATTACTCGTATTATTATCAATCTAACTCATATTATTAGCCATATTATGTTTACATGATCGATAGAACGACAATTACTGTACTTATTACTGTTATTATTATCAATCTTACTCATATTATTAGCCATATTATGCTTATATGATCGATAGAACGACAATTACTATACTTCATACCCTTAATTATTATCAATCTAACTCATATTATTGGCCATATTATGTGGATATGATCGATAGGACGACAATTACTATACTCATTACTCTTATTATTATCAATCTAACTGACATTATTAACCATATAATGCTGATATGATCGATTGAACGACAATTACTATATTTATTACTCTTATTATTATCAATCTAACTCATATTACTAGCCATATTATGCTTATATTATCGATAGAACGACATATACTATGCTTGTTACTCATACTATTATCAATCTAACTCATATTATTAGCCATATTATGCTTATATGATCGATTGAACGACAATTACTATACTTGTTACTCTTATTATTATCAATCTAACTCATATTATCAGCCATATTATGCTTATATGATCGATTGAACGGACAATTTCTATACTTGTTACTCATATTATTATCAATCTAACTCATACTATTAGCCATATTATGCTTATATGATCGATTGAACGAGGATTACTGTACTTATTACTCTTATTATTACCACTCTAACTCATATTATTAGCCATATTATGCTTAAATTATCGATAGAACGACAATTACTATACTTGTTACTCTTATTATTACTAATCTAACTAATATTATTAGCCATATTATACTTATGTGATCGAAAGAATGACAATTACTATACTTATAACTCTTATTATTATCAATCTAACTCATATTATTAGCCATATTATGCTTATATGATCGATAGAACGACAATTACTATACGTATTACTCTTACTATTATCAATCTAACTCATATTACTAGCCATATTATGCTTATATTATCGATAGAACGACATATACTATGCTTGTTACTCATATTATTATCAATCTAACTCATATTATTAGCCATATTATGCTTATATGATCGATTGAACGACAATTACTATACTTGTTACTCTTATTATTATCAATCTAACTCATATTATTAGCCATATTATGCTTATATCATCGATTGAACGACAATTTCTATACTTGTTACTCTTATTATTATCAATCTAACTCATACTATTAGCCATATTATGCTTATATGATCGATTGAACGAGGATTACTGTACTTATTGCTCTTATTATTACCAATCTCACTCATATTATTAGCCATATTATGCTTAAATTATCGATAGAACGACAATTACTATACTTGTTACTCTTATTATTATCAATCTAACTCATATTATTAGCCATATTATGCTTATATGATCGATTGAACGACAATTTCTATACTTGTTACTCTCATTATTATCAATTTAACTCATATTATTAGCCATATTATGCTTATATGATCGATAGAACGACAATTACTATACTTATTACTCTTATTATTATCAATCTAACTCATATTATTAGCCATATTATGCTTATATTATCAATAGAACGAAAATTACTATACTTGTTTCTCTTATTATTATTAATCTAACTCATATTATTAGCCATATTATGCTTATGTGATCGATAGAACGACAATTACTATACTTATAACTCTTATTATTATAAATCTAACTCATATTATTAGCCATATTATGCTTATATGATCGATTGAACGACAATTACTATACTTGTTGCTCTTATTATTATCAATCTAACTCATATTATTAGCCATATTATGCTTATGTGATCGATAGAACGACAATTACTATACTTATCACCCTTATTATTAACAATCTAACTCATATTATTGGCCATATTATGTGGATATGATCGATAGCACGACAATTACTATACTCATTACTCTTATTATTATCAATCTAACTCATATTATTAACCATATAATGCTGATATGATCGATTGAACGACAATTACTATACTTATTACTGTTATTATTATTAATCGAACTCATATTATTGGCCATATTATGCTTATATGATCGATTGAACGAGGATTACTGTACTAACTACTCTAATTATTACCAATCTAACTCATATTATTAGCCATATTATGCTTATATTATCGATAGAACGACAATTACTATACTTGTTACTCTTATTATTATCAATCTAACTCATATTATTAGCCATATTATGCTTATATGATCGATTGAACGACAATTACTATACTTGTTACTCTTATTATTATCAATCTAACTCATACTATTAGCCATATTATGCTTATGTGATCGATAGAACGACAATTACTATACTTATCACCCTTATTATTAACAATCTAACTCATATTATTGGCCATATTATGTGGATATGATCGATAGCACGACAATTACTATACTCATTACTCTTATTATTATCAATCTAACTCATATTATTAACCATATAATGCTGATATGATCGATTGAACGACAATTACTATACTTATTACTGTTATTATTATTAATCGAACTCATATTATTGGCCATATTATGCTTATATGATCGATTGAACGAGGATTACTGTACTAACTACTCTAATTATTACCAATCTAACTCATATTATTAGCCATATTATGCTTATATTATCGATAGAACGACAATTACTATACTTGTTACTCTTATTATTATCAATCTAACTCATATTATTAGCCATATTATGCTTATATGATCGATTGAACGACAATTACTATACTTGTTACTCTTATTATTATCAATCTAACTCATACTATTAGCCATATTATGCTTATATGATCGATTGAACGAGGATTATGTACTTATTACTCTTATTATTACCAATCTAACTCATATTATTAGCCATATTATGCTTAAATTATCGATACAACGACAATTACTATACTTGTTACTCTTATTATTATCAATCTAACTCATATTATTAGCCATATTATGCTTATATGATCGATTGAACGACAATTTCTATACTTGTTACTCTCATTATTATCAATTTAACTCATATTCTTTGCCATATTATGCTTATATGATCGATAGAACGACAATTACTATACTTATTACTCTTATTATTATCAATCTAACTCATATTATTAGCCATATTATGCTTATATTATCAATAGAAAGACAATTACTATACTTGTTACTCTTATTATTACTAATCTAACTCATATTATTAGCCATATTATACTTATGTGATCGAAAGAATGACAATTACTATACTTATAACTCTTATTATTATCAATCTAACTCATATTATTAGCCATATTATGCTTATGTGATCGATAGAACGACAATTACTATACTTATTACTCTTATTATTATCAATCTAACTCATATTACTAGCCATATTATGCTTATATTATCGATAGAACGACATATACTATGCTTGTTACTCATATTATTATCAATCTAACTCATATTATTAGCCATATTATGCTTATATGATCGATTGAACGACAATTACTATACTTGTTACTCTTATTATTATCAATCTAACTCATATTATTAGCCATATTATGCTTATATCATCGATGGAACGACAATTTCTATACTTGTTACTCTTATTATTATCAATCTAACTCATACTATTAGCCATATTATGCTTATATGATCGATTGAACGAGGATTACTGTACTTATTGCTCTTATTATTACCAATCTCACTCATATTATTAGCCATATTATGCTTAAATTATCGATAGAACGACAATTACTATACTTGTTACTCTTATTATTATCAATCTAACTCATATTATTAGCCATATTATGCTTATATGATCGATTGAACGACAATTTCTATACTTGTTACTCTCATTATTATCAATTTAACTCATATTATTAGCCATATTATGCTTATATGATCGATAGAACGACAATTACTATACTTATTACTCTTATTATTATCAATCTAACTCATATTATTAGCCATATTATGCTTATATTATCAATAGAACGAAAATTACTACACTTGTTTCTCTTATTATTATTAATCTAACTCATATTATTAGCCATATTATGCTTATGTGATCGATAGAACGACAATTACTATACTTATAACTCTTATTATTATAAATCTAACTCATATTATTAGCCATATTATGCTTATATGATCGATTGAACGATAATTACTATACTTGTTACTCTTATTATTATCAATCTAACTCATTTTATTGGCCATATTATGTGGATATGATCGATAGGACGACAATTACTATACTCATTACTCGTATTATTATCAATCTAACTCATATTATTAGCCATATTATGTTTACATGATCGATAGAACGACAATTACTGTACTTATTACTGTTATGATTATCAATCTTACTCATATTATTAGCCATATTATGCTTATATGATCGATAGAACGACAATTACTATACTTCATACCCTTATTATTATCAATCTAACTCATATTATTGGCCATATTATGTGGATATGATCGATAGGACGACAATTACTATACTCATTACTCTTATTATTATCAATCTAACTGACATTATTAACCATATAATGCTGATATGATCGATTGAACGACAATTACTATATTTATTACTCTTATTATTATCAATCTAACTCATATTACTAGCCATATTATGCTTATATTATCGATAAAACGACATATACTATGCTTGTTACTCATATTATTACCAATCTAACTCATATTATTGCCCATATTATGCTTATATGATCGATAGAATGACAATTACTATACTCATTGCACTCGCTGTTATCAATCTAACTCATATTATAAACCATATTATGCAAATATGGTCGACAGATCGACAATTACTATACTTATTACTCTTATTACTATCAACCTAACTCATATTATTAGCCATATTATGATTATATGATCGGCAGAACGACAATTACTATACTTATTACACTCACTGTTATCAATCTAAGTCATATAATTAACCATATTATGCAAATATGATCGATAGAACGACAATTACTATACTTATTACTCCTATTATTATCAATCTAACTCATATTATTAGCCAAATTATGCTTATGTGATCGATAGAACGACAATTACTATACTCATTGCACTCTCTATTATCACTCTAACTCATATTATTAACCATATTATGGAGATATGATCGATAGAACGACCATTACTATACTTATTACACTCACTATTATCAATCTAACTCATATTATTAGCCATATTATGCTTATATGATCGATAGAACGACAATTACTATACTCATTACACTCACTATTATCAATCTAACTCATATTATTAGCCATATTATGCTTATATGATCGATTGAACGACAATTACTATACTTGTTACTCTTATTATTATCAATCTAACTCATATTAGTAGCCATATTATGCAGATATGATCGATAGAACGACAATTACTATACTCATTACTCTTATTATTATCAATCTAAGTCATATTATTAGCCATATTATGGTTATATGACCGATAGAACGACAATTACTACACTTATTACACTCACTTTTATCAATCTAACTCATATTATTAACCATATTATGCAGATATGATCGATAGAACGACAATTACTATACTTATTACTCTTATTATTATCAATCTAGCTCATATTATTAGCCATATTATGCTTATATAATCGATAGAACGACAATTACTATACTTATTACACTCACTATTATCAATCTAACTCATATTATTAGCCATATTATGCTTATATGATCGATAGAACGGCAATTACTATACTTATTACTCTTATTATTATCAATCTAACTCATATTATTAGCCATATTATGGTCATATGACCGATAGAACGACAATTACTATACTCATTACTCTTATTATTATCAATCTAACTCATATTATTAACCATATTATGCAGATATGATCGATAGAGCGACAGTAACTATACTTATTACTCTCATTATTATCAATCTAACTAATATTATTAGCCATATTATGCTTATATGATCGGTAGAACGACAATTACTATACTTACTACTCTTATTATTATCAATCGAACACATATTATTAGCCATATTATGCTTATATGATCGATAGAACGACAATTACTACACTTATTACACACACTATTATCAATCTAACTCATATTACTAACCATATTATGGAAATATAATCCATAGAACGACAATTACTATACTTATTACTCTTATCATTATCAATCTAACTCATATTATTAGCCATATTATGCTTGTATGATCGATAGAACGACAATTACTATACTTATTACACTCACTATTATCAATCTAACTCATATTATTAACCATATTATGGTTATATGACCAATTGAACGACAATTACTATACTTACTACTCTCATTATTATCAATCAGACTCATATTATTAGCCATATTATGCTTATATGATCGATAGAATGACAATTACTATACTCATTACTCTTATTATTATCAATGTAACTCATATTATTAGCTATATTATGCCTATATGATCGATAGAACGACAATTACTAAACTTATTACACTCACTATTATCAATCGAAACTCATATTATTAACCATATTATGCAGATATGATCGATAGAACGACAATTACTACACTTATTACACTCACTTTTATCAATCCAACTCATATTATTAACCATATTATGCAGATATGATCGATAGACCGACAATTACTATACTTATTACTCTTATTATTATCAATCTAGCTCATATTATTAGCCATATTATGCTTGTATGATCGAGAGAACGACAATTACTATACTTACTACTCTTATTACTAACAATCTAACTCATATTATTCGCCATATTATGCTTATATGATCGATAGAACGACAATTACTATACTCATTGCACTCTCTATTATCAATCTAACTCATATTATTAACAATATTATGCAGGTATGATCGATAGAACGACAATTACTATACTTATTACTCTTATTATTATCAATCTAATTCATATTATTAGCCATATTATGCTTATATGATCGATAGAACGACAATTACTATACTTATTACTCTTATTATTATCAATCTAACTCATATTATTAGCCATATTATGCTTATATTATCAATAGAACGAAAATTACTATACTTGTTTCTCTTATTATTATTAATCTAACTCATATTATTAGCCATATTATGCTTATGTGATCGATAGAACGACAATTACTATACTTATAACTCTTATTATTATAAATCTAACTCATATTATTAGCCATATTATGCTTATATGATCGATTGAACGACAATTACTATACTTGTTACTCTTATTATTATCAATCTAACTCATTTTATTGGCCATATTATGTGGATATGATCGATAGGACGACAATTACTATACTCATTACTCGTATTATTATCAATCTAACTCATATTATTAGCCATATTATGTTTACATGATCGATAGAACGACAATTACTGTACTTATTACTGTTATTATTATCAATCTTACTCATATTATTAGCCATATTATGCTTATATGATCGATAGAACGACAATTACTATACTTCATACCCTTATTATTATCAATCTAACTCATATTATTGGCCATATTATGTGGATATGATCGATAGGACGACAATTACTATACTCATTACTCTTATTATTATCAATCTAACTGACATTATTAACCATATAATGCTGATATGATCGATTGAACGACAATTACTATATTTATTACTCTTATTATTATCAATCTAACTCATATTACTAGCCATATTATGCTTATATTATCGATAGAACGACATATACTATGCTTGTTACTCATACTATTATCAATCTAACTCATATTATTAGCCATATTATGCTTATATGATCGATTGAACGACAATTACTATACTTGTTACTCTTATTATTATCAATCTAACTCATATTATCAGCCATATTATGCTTATATGATCGATTGAACGACAATTTCTATACTTGTTACTCATATTATTATCAATCTAACTCATACTATTAGCCATATTATGCTTATATGATCGATTGAACGAGGATTACTGTACTTATTACTCTTATTATTACCACTCTAACTCATATTATTAGCCATATTATGCTTAAATTATCGATAGAACGACAATTACTATACTTGTTACTCTTATTATTACTAATCTAACTAATATTATTAGCCATATTATACTTATGTGATCGAAAGAATGACAATTACTATACTTATAACTCTTATTATTATCAATCTAACTCATATTATTAGCCATATTATGCTTATATGATCGATAGAACGACAATTACTATACGTATTACTCTTACTATTATCAATCTAACTCATATTACTAGCCATATTATGCTTATATTATCGATAGAACGACATATACTATGCTTGTTACTCATATTATTATCAATCTAACTCATATTATTAGCCATATTATGCTTATATGATCGATTGAACGACAATTACTATACTTGTTACTCTTATTATTATCAATCTAACTCATATTATTAGCCATATTATGCTTATATCATCGATTGAACGACAATTTCTATACTTGTTACTCTTATTATTATCAATCTAACTCATACTATTAGCCATATTATGCTTATATGATCGATTGAACGAGGATTACTGTACTTATTGCTCTTATTATTACCAATCTCACTCATATTATTAGCCATATTATGCTTAAATTATCGATAGAACGACAATTACTATACTTGTTACTCTTATTATTATCAATCTAACTCATATTATTAGCCATATTATGCTTATATGATCGATTGAACGACAATTTCTATACTTGTTACTCTCATTATTATCAATTTAACTCATATTATTAGCCATATTATGCTTATATGATCGATAGAACGACAATTACTATACTTATTACTCTTATTATTATCAATCTAACTCATATTATTAGCCATATTATGCTTATATTATCAATAGAACGAAAATTACTATACTTGTTTCTCTTATTATTATTAATCTAACTCATATTATTAGCCCATATTATGCTTATGTGATCGATAGAACGACAATTACTATACTTATAACTCTTATTATTATAAATCTAACTCATATTATTAGCCATATTATGCTTATATGATCGATTGAACGACAATTACTATACTTGTTGCTCTTATTATTATCAATCTAACTCATATTATTAGCCATATTATGCTTATGTGATCGATAGAACGACAATTACTATACTTATCACCCTTATTATTAACAATCTAACTCATATTATTGGCCATATTATGTGGATATGATCGATAGCACGACAATTACTATACTCATTACTCTTATTATTATCAATCTAACTCATATTATTAACCATATAATGCTGATATGATCGATTGAACGACAATTACTATACTTATTACTGTTATTATTATTAATCGAACTCATATTATTGGCCATATTATGCTTATATGATCGATTGAACGAGGATTACTGTACTAACTACTCTAATTATTACCAATCTAACTCATATTATTAGCCATATTATGCTTATATTATCGATAGAACGACAATTACTATACTTGTTACTCTTATTATTATCAATCTAACTCATATTATTAGCCATATTATGCTTATATGATCGATTGAACGACAATTACTATACTTGTTACTCTTATTATTATCAATCTAACTCATACTATTAGCCATATTATGCTTATGTGATCGATAGAACGACAATTACTATACTTATCACCCTTATTATTAACAATCTAACTCATATTATTGGCCATATTATGTGGATATGATCGATAGCACGACAATTACTATACTCATTACTCTTATTATTATCAATCTAACTCATATTATTAACCATATAATGCTGATATGATCGATTGAACGACAATTACTATACTTATTACTGTTATTATTATTAATCGAACTCATATTATTGGCCATATTATGCTTATATGATCGATTGAACGAGGATTACTGTACTAACTACTCTAATTATTACCAATCTAACTCATATTATTAGCCATATTATGCTTATATTATCGATAGAACGACAATTACTATACTTGTTACTCTTATTATTATCAATCTAACTCATATTATTAGCCATATTATGCTTATATGATCGATTGAACGACAATTACTATACTTGTTACTCTTATTATTATCAATCTAACTCATACTATTAGCCATATTATGCTTATATTATCGATAGAACGACAATTACAATACTGGTTACTCTTATTATTATCAATCTAACTCATATTATTGGCCATATTATGTGGATATGATCGATAGGACGACAATTACTATACTCATTACTCTTATTATTATCAATCTAACTCGTATTATTAACCATATTATGCAGATATGATCGATAGAACGACAATTACTATACTTATTACTCTTGCTATTATCAATCTAACTCATATTATTAGCCATATTATGCTTATATTATCAATAGAACGAAAATTACTATACTTGTTTCTCTTATTATTATTAATCTAACTCATATTATTAGCCATATTATGCTTATGTGATCGATAGAACGACAATTACTATACTTATAACTCTTATTATTATAAATCTAACTCATATTATTAGCCATATTATGCTTATATGATCGATTGAACGACAATTACTATACTTGTTACTCTTATTATTATCAATCTAACTCATATTATTAGCCATATTATGCTTATATTATCGATAGAACGACAATTACTATACTTGTTACTCTTATTATTATCAATCTAACTCATACTATTAGCCATATTATGCTTATATTATCGATAGAACGACAATTACTATACTTGTTACTCTTATTATTATCAATCTAACTCATATTATTAACCATATTATGCAGATATGATCGATAGAACGACAATTACTATACTTATTACTCTTGCTATTATCAATCTAACTCATATTATTAGCCATATTATGCTTATATGATCGATTGAACGAGGATTATGTACTTATTACTCTTATTATTACCAATCTAACTCATATTATTAGCCATATTATGCTTAAATTATCGATAGAACGACAATTCCTATACTTGTTACTCTTATTATTATCAATCTAACTCACATTATTAGCCATATTATGCTTATATGATCGATTGAACGACAATTACTATACGTATTACTCTTATTATTATCAATCTAACTCATATTATTAGCCATATTATGCTTATATTATCAATAGAAAGACAATTACTATACTTGTTACTCTTATTATTACTAATCTAACTCATATTATTAGCCATATTATACTTATGTGATCGAAAGAATGACAATTACTATACTTATAACTCTTATTATTATCAATCTAACTCATATTATTAGCCACATTATGCTTATATGATCGATTGAACGACAATTACTATACTTGTTACTCTTATTATTATCAATCTAACTCATTTTATTGGCCATATTATGTGGATATGATCGATAGGACGACAATTACTATACCTATAACTCTTATTATTATAAATCTAACTCATATTATTAGCCATATTATGCTTATATGATCGATTGAACGACAATTACTATACTTGTTACTCTTATTATTATCAATCTAACTCATATTATTAGCCATATTATGCTTATATTATCGATAGAACGACAATTACTATACTTGTTACTCTTATTATTATCAATCTAACTCATACTATTAGCCATATTATGCTTATATTATCGATAGAACGACAATTACTATACTTGTTACTCTTATTATTATCAATCTAACTCATATTATTAACCATATTATGCAGATATGATCGATAGAACGACAATTACTATACTTATTACTCTTGCTATTATCAATCTAACTCATATTATTAGCCATATTATGCTTATATGATCGATTGAACGAGGATTATGTACTTATTACTCTTATTATTACCAATCTAACTCATATTATTAGCCATATTATGCTTAAATTATCGATAGAACGACAATTCCTATACTTGTTACTCTTATTATTATCAATCTAACTCACATTATTAGCCATATTATGCTTATATGATCGATTGAACGACAATTACTATACGTATTACTCTTATTATTATCAATCTAACTCATATTATTAGCCATATTATGCTTATATTATCAATAGAAAGACAATTACTATACTTGTTACTCTTATTATTACTAATCTAACTCATATTATTAGCCATATTATACTTATGTGATCGAAAGAATGACAATTACTATACTTATAACTCTTATTATTATCAATCTAACTCATATTATTAGCCACATTATGCTTATATGATCGATTGAACGACAATTACTATACTTGTTACTCTTATTATTATCAATCTAACTCATTTTATTGGCCATATTATGTGGATATGATCGATAGGACGACAATTACTATACCTATAACTCTTATTATTATAAATCTAACTCATATTATTAGCCATATTATGCTTATATGATCGATTGAACGACAATTACTATACTTGTTACTCTTATTATTATCAATCTAACTCATATTATTAGCCATATTACGCTTATATTATCGATAGAACGACAATTACTATACTTATTACTCTTATTATTATCAATCTAACTCATATTATTAGCCATATTATGCTTATATTATCAATAGAACGACAATTACTATACTTGTTACTCTTATTATTATTAATCTAACTCATATTATTAGCCATATTATACTTATGTGATCGATAGAACGACAATTACTATACTTATAACTCTTATTATTATCAATCTAACTCATATTACTAGCCATATTATGCTTATATTATCAATAGAACGAAAATTACTATACTTGTTTCTCTTATTATTATTAATCTAACTCATATTATTAGCCATATTATGCTTATGTGATCGATAGAACGACAATTACTATACTTATAACTCTTATTATTATAAATCTAACTCATATTATTAGCCATATTATGCTTATATGATCGATTGAACGACAATTACTATACTTGTTACTCTTATTATTATCAATCTAACTCATATTATTAGCCATATTATGCTTATATTATCGATAGAACGACAATTACTATACTTGTTACTCTTATTATTATCAATCTAACTCATACTATTAGCCATATTATGCTTATATTATCGATAGAACGACAATTACTATGCTTGTTACTCTTATTATTATCAATCTAACTCATATTATTAACCATATTATGCAGATATGATCGATAGAACGACAATTACTATACTTATTACTCTTGCTATTATCAATCTAACTCATATTATTAGCCATATTATGCTTATATGATCGATTGAACGAGGATTACTGTACTTATTACTCTTATTATTACCAATCTAACTCATATTATTAGCCATATTATGCTTAAATTATCGATAGAACGACAATTCCTATACTTGTTACTCTTATTATTATCAATCTAACTCACATTATTAGCCATATTATGCTTATATGATCGATTGAACGACAATTACTATACGTATTACTCTTATTATTATCAATCTAACTCATATTATTAGCCATATTATGCTTATATTATCAATAGAAAGACAATTACTATACTTGTTACTCTTATTATTACTAATCTAACTCATATTATTAGCCATATTATACTTATGTGATCGAAAGAATGACAATTACTATACTTATAACTCTTATTATTATCAATCTAACTCATATTATTAGCCACATTATGCTTATATGATCGATTGAACGACAATTACTATACTTGTTACTCTTATTATTATCAATCTAACTCATTTTATTGGCCATATTATGTGGATATGATCGATAGGACGACAATTACTATACTTATAACTCTTATTATTATAAATCTAACTCATATTATTAGCCATATTATGCTTATATGATCGATTGAACGACAATTACTATACTTGTTACTCTTATTATTATCAATCTAACTCATATTATTAGCCATATTACGCTTATATTATCGATAGAACGACAATTACTATACTTATTACTCTTATTATTATCAATCTAACTCATATTATTAGCCATATTATGCTTATATTATCAATAGAACGACAATTACTATACTTGTTACTCTTATTATTATTAATCTAACTCATATTATTAGCCATATTATACTTATGTGATCGATAGAACGACAATTACTATACTTATAACTCTTATTATTATCAATCTAACTCATATTACTAGCCATATTATGCTTATATTATCGATAAAACGACATATACTATGCTTGTTACTCATATTATTACCAATCTAACTCATATTATTGCCCATATTATGCTTATATGATCGATAGAATGACAATTACTATACTCATTGCACTCGCTGTTATCAATCTAACTCATATTATAAACCATATTATGCAAATATGGTCGACAGATCGACAATTACTATACTTATTACTCTTATTACTATCAACCTAACTCATATTATTAGCCATATTATGATTATATGATCGGCAGAACGACAATTACTATACTTATTACACTCACTGTTATCAATCTAAGTCATATAATTAACCATATTATGCAAATATGATCGATAGAACGACAATTACTATACTTATTACTCTTATTATTATCAATCTAACTCATATTATTAGCCATATTATGCTTATGTGATCGATAGAACGACATATACTATACTTATTACTCCTATTATTATCAATCTAACTCATATTATTAGCCAAATTATGCTTATGTGATCGATAGAACGACAATTACTATACTCATTGCACTCTCTATTATCACTCTAACTCATATTATTAACCATATTATGGAGATATGATCGATAGAACGACCATTACTATACTTATTACACTCACTATTATCAATCTAACTCATATTATTAGCCATATTATGCTTATATGATCGATAGAACGACAATTACTATACTCATTACACTCACTATTATCAATCTAACTCATATTATTAGCCATATTATGCTTATATGATCGATTGAACGACAATTACTATACTTGTTACTCTTATTATTATCAATCTAACTCATATTAGTAGCCATATTATGCAGATATGATCGATAGAACGACAATTACTATACTCATTACTCTTATTATTATCAATCTAAGTCATATTATTAGCCATATTATGGTTATATGACCGATAGAACGACAATTACTACACTTATTACACTCACTTTTATCAATCTAACTCATATTATTAACCATATTATGCAGATATGATCGATAGAACGACAATTACTATACTTATTACTCTTATTATTATCAATCTAGCTCATATTATTAGCCATATTATGCTTATATAATCGATAGAACGACAATTACTATACTAATTACTCTTATTATTACCAATCTAACTCCTATTATTAACCATATTATGAAGATATGATCGATAGAACGACAATTGCTATAGTTATTACTCTTATTATTATCAATCTAACTCATATTATTAACCATATTATGGTTATATGACCAATAGAACGACAATTACTATGCTTATTTCTCTTATTATTATCAATCTAACTCATATTATTAGCCATATTATGCTTATATGATCGATAGGACGACAATTACTATACTCATTACTCTTATTATTATCAATCTAACTCATATTATTAGCCATATTATGCTTATATGATCGATAGAACGACAATTACTATACTCATTACTTATATTATTATCAATCTAACTCATATTATTAACCATATTATGGTTATATGACCAATTGAACGACAATTACTATACTTACTACTCTCATTATTATCAATCTGACTCATATTATTAGCCATATTATGCTTATATGATCGATAGAACGACAATTACTATACTCATTACTCTTATTATTATCAATGTAACTCATATTATTAGCTATATTATGCCTATATGATCGATAGAACGACAATTACTAAACTTATTACACTTACTATTATCAATCGAAACTCATATTATTAACCATATTATGCAGATATGATCGATAGAACGACAATTACTACACTTATTACACTCACTTTTATCAATCCAACTCATATTATTAACCATATTATGCAGATATGATCGATAGACCGACAATTACTATACTTATTACTCTTATTATTATCAATCTAGCTCATATTATTAGCCATATTATGCTTGTATGATCGAGAGAACGACAATTACTATACTTACTACTCTTATTACTAACAATCTAACTCATATTATTCGCCATATTATGCTTATATGATCGATAGAACGACAATTACTATACTCATTGCACTCTCTATTATCAATCTAACTCATATTATTAACAATATTATGCAGGTATGATCGATAGAACGACAATTACTATACTTATTACTCTTATTATTATCAATCTAATTCATATTATTAGCCATATTATGCTTATGTGATCGATAGAACGACAATTACTATACTTATTACACTCACTGTTATCAATCTAACTCATATAATTAACCATATTATGCAAATATGATCGATAGAACGACAATTACTATACTTATTACTCTTATTATTATCAAACTAACTCATATTATTAGCCATATTATGCTTATATGATCGATAGAACGACAATTACTACTCTTATACCTCTTATTATTATCAATCTAACTAATATTATGAACCATATTCTGCAAATATGATCGATAGAACGACAATTACTATACTTATTACTCTTATTATTATCAAACTAACTCATATTATTAGCCATATTATGCTTATATGATCGATAGAACGACAATTACTATACTTATTACACTCACTATTATCAATCTAACTCATATTATTAACCATATTATGCAGATATGATCGATAGAACGACAATTACTATACTCATTACTCTTATTATTATTAACCTAACTCATATTATTAGCCATATTATGCTTATATGATGGACAGAAAGACAACAACTATACTTATTACACTCGCTGTTATCAATCTAACTCATATTATAAACCATATTATGCAAATATGGTCGACAGATCGACAATTACTATACTTATTACTCTTATTACTATCAACCTAACTCATATTATTAGCCATATTATGATTATATGATCGGCAGAACGACAATTACTATACTTATTACACTCACTGTTATCAATCTAAGTCATATAATTAACCATATTATGCAAATATGATCGATAGAACGACAATTACTATACTTATTACTCTTATTATTATCAATCTAACTCATATTATTAGCCATATTATGCTTATGTGATCGATAGAACGACATATACTATACTTATTACTCCTATTATTATCAATCTAACTCATATTATTAGGCATATTATGCTTGTATGATCGACAGAACGACAATTACTATACTTATTACACTCACTGTTATCAATCTAACTCATATTATTAACCATGTTATGCAAATATGTTCGATAGAACGAAAATTACTATACATATTACTCTTATTATTATAAACCTAACTCATGTTATTAGACATATTATGCTTATGTGATCGATAGAACGACAATTACTATATTTATTACTCTTATTATTATCAATCTAACTCATATTATTAGCCATATTATGCTTATATTATCGATAGAACGACAATTACTATACTTGTTACTCTTATTATTATCAATCTAACTCATACTATTAGCCATATTATGCTTATATTATCGATAGAACGACAATTACTATACTTGTTACTCTTATTATTATCAATCTAACTCATATTATTAACCATATTATGCAGATATGATCGATAGAACGACAATTACTATACTTATTACTCTTGCTATTATCAATCTAACTCATATTATTAGCCATATTATGCTTATATGATCGATAGAACGACAATTACAATACTGGTTACTCTTATTATTATCAATCTAACTCATATTATTGGCCATATTATGTGGATATGATCGATAGGACGACAATTACTATACTCATTACTCTTATTATTATCAATCTAACTCGTATTATTAACCATATTATGCAGATATGATCGATAGAACGACAATTACTATACTTATTACTCTTGCTATTATCAATCTAACTCATATTATTAGCCATATTATGCTTATATTATCAATAGAACGAAAATTACTATACTTGTTTCTCTTATTATTATTAATCTAACTCATATTATTAGCCATATTATGCTTATGTGATCGATAGAACGACAATTACTATACTTATAACTCTTATTATTATAAATCTAACTCATATTATTAGCCATATTATGCTTATATGATCGATTGAACGACAATTACTATACTTGTTACTCTTATTATTATCAATCTAACTCATATTATTAGCCATATTATGCTTATATTATCGATAGAACGACAATTACTATACTTGTTACTCTTATTATTATCAATCTAACTCATACTATTAGCCATATTATGCTTATATTATCGATAGAACGACAATTACTATACTTGTTACTCTTATTATTATCAATCTAACTCATATTATTAACCATATTATGCAGATATGATCGATAGAACGACAATTACTATACTTATTACTCTTGCTATTATCAATCTAACTCATATTATTAGCCATATTATGCTTATATGATCGATTGAACGAGGATTATGTACTTATTACTCTTATTATTACCAATCTAACTCATATTATTAGCCATATTATGCTTAAATTATCGATAGAACGACAATTCCTATACTTGTTACTCTTATTATTATCAATCTAACTCACATTATTAGCCATATTATGCTTATATGATCGATTGAACGACAATTACTATACGTATTACTCTTATTATTATCAATCTAACTCATATTATTAGCCATATTATGCTTATATTATCAATAGAAAGACAATTACTATACTTGTTACTCTTATTATTACTAATCTAACTCATATTATTAGCCATATTATACTTATGTGATCGAAAGAATGACAATTACTATACTTATAACTCTTATTATTATCAATCTAACTCATATTATTAGCCACATTATGCTTATATGATCGATTGAACGACAATTACTATACTTGTTACTCTTATTATTATCAATCTAACTCATTTTATTGGCCATATTATGTGGATATGATCGATAGGACGACAATTACTATACCTATAACTCTTATTATTATAAATCTAACTCATATTATTAGCCATATTATGCTTATATGATCGATTGAACGACAATTACTATACTTGTTACTCTTATTATTATCAATCTAACTCATATTATTAGCCATATTACGCTTATATTATCGATAGAACGACAATTACTATACTTATTACTCTTATTATTATCAATCTAACTCATATTATTAGCCATATTATGCTTATATTATCAATAGAACGACAATTACTATACTTGTTACTCTTATTATTATTAATCTAACTCATATTATTAGCCATATTATACTTATGTGATCGATAGAACGACAATTACTATACTTATAACTCTTATTATTATCAATCTAACTCATATTACTAGCCATATTATGCTTATATTATCAATAGAACGAAAATTACTATACTTGTTTCTCTTATTATTATTAATCTAACTCATATTATTAGCCATATTATGCTTATGTGATCGATAGAACGACAATTACTATACTTATAACTCTTATTATTATAAATCTAACTCATATTATTAGCCATATTATGCTTATATGATCGATTGAACGACAATTACTATACTTGTTACTCTTATTATTATCAATCTAACTCATATTATTAGCCATATTATGCTTATATTATCGATAGAACGACAATTACTATACTTGTTACTCTTATTATTATCAATCTAACTCATACTATTAGCCATATTATGCTTATATTATCGATAGAACGACAATTACTATGCTTGTTACTCTTATTATTATCAATCTAACTCATATTATTAACCATATTATGCAGATATGATCGATAGAACGACAATTACTATACTTATTACTCTTGCTATTATCAATCTAACTCATATTATTAGCCATATTATGCTTATATGATCGATTGAACGAGGATTACTGTACTTATTACTCTTATTATTACCAATCTAACTCATATTATTAGCCATATTATGCTTAAATTATCGATAGAACGACAATTCCTATACTTGTTACTCTTATTATTATCAATCTAACTCACATTATTAGCCATATTATGCTTATATGATCGATTGAACGACAATTACTATACGTATTACTCTTATTATTATCAATCTAACTCATATTATTAGCCATATTATGCTTATATTATCAATAGAAAGACAATTACTATACTTGTTACTCTTATTATTACTAATCTAACTCATATTATTAGCCATATTATACTTATGTGATCGAAAGAATGACAATTACTATACTTATAACTCTTATTATTATCAATCTAACTCATATTATTAGCCACATTATGCTTATATGATCGATTGAACGACAATTACTATACTTGTTACTCTTATTATTATCAATCTAACTCATTTTATTGGCCATATTATGTGGATATGATCGATAGGACGACAATTACTATACTTATAACTCTTATTATTATAAATCTAACTCATATTATTAGCCATATTATGCTTATATGATCGATTGAACGACAATTACTATACTTGTTACTCTTATTATTATCAATCTAACTCATATTATTAGCCATATTACGCTTATATTATCGATAGAACGACAATTACTATACTTATTACTCTTATTATTATCAATCTAACTCATATTATTAGCCATATTATGCTTATATTATCAATAGAACGACAATTACTATACTTGTTACTCTTATTATTATTAATCTAACTCATATTATTAGCCATATTATACTTATGTGATCGATAGAACGACAATTACTATACTTATAACTCTTATTATTATCAATCTAACTCATATTACTAGCCATATTATGCTTATATTATCGATAAAACGACATATACTATGCTTGTTACTCATATTATTACCAATCTAACTCATATTATTGCCCATATTATGCTTATATGATCGATAGAATGACAATTACTATACTCATTGCACTCGCTGTTATCAATCTAACTCATATTATAAACCATATTATGCAAATATGGTCGACAGATCGACAATTACTATACTTATTACTCTTATTACTATCAACCTAACTCATATTATTAGCCATATTATGATTATATGATCGGCAGAACGACAATTACTATACTTATTACACTCACTGTTATCAATCTAAGTCATATAATTAACCATATTATGCAAATATGATCGATAGAACGACAATTACTATACTTATTACTCTTATTATTATCAATCTAACTCATATTATTAGCCATATTATGCTTATGTGATCGATAGAACGACATATACTATACTTATTACTCCTATTATTATCAATCTAACTCATATTATTAGCCAAATTATGCTTATGTGATCGATAGAACGACAATTACTATACTCACTGCACTCTCTATTATCACTCTAACTCATATTATTAACCATATTATGGAGATATGATCGATAGAACGACCATTACTATACTTATTACACTCACTATTATCAATCTAACTCATATTATTAGCCATATTATGCTTATATGATCGATAGAACGACAATTACTATACTCATTACACTCACTATTATCAATCTAACTCATATTATTAGCCATATTATGCTTATATGATCGATTGAACGACAATTACTATACTTGTTACTCTTATTATTATCAATCTAACTCATATTAGTAGCCATATTATGCAGATATGATCGATAGAACGACAATTACTATACTCATTACTCTTATTATTATCAATCTAAGTCATATTATTAGCCATATTATGGTTATATGACCGATAGAACGACAATTACTACACTTATTACACTCACTTTTATCAATCTAACTCATATTATTAACCATATTATGCAGATATGATCGATAGAACGACAATTACTATACTTATTACTCTTATTATTATCAATCTAGCTCATATTATTAGCCATATTATGCTTATATAATCGATAGAACGACAATTACTATACTAATTACTCTTATTATTACCAATCTAACTCCTATTATTAACCATATTATGAAGATATGATCGATAGAACGACAATTGCTATAGTTATTACTCTTATTATTATCAATCTAACTCATATTATTAACCATATTATGGTTATATGACCAATAGAACGACAATTACTATGCTTATTTCTCTTATTATTATCAATCTAACTCATATTATTAGCCATATTATGCTTATATGATCGATAGGACGACAATTACTATACTCATTACTCTTATTATTATCAATCTAACTCATATTATTAGCCATATTATGCTTATATGATCGATAGAACGACAATTACTATACTCATTACTTATATTATTATCAATCTAACTCATATTATTAACCATATTATGGTTATATGACCAATTGAACGACAATTACTATACTTACTACTCTCATTATTATCAATCTGACTCATATTATTAGCCATATTATGCTTATATGATCGATAGAACGACAATTACTATACTCATTACTCTTATTATTATCAATGTAACTCATATTATTAGCTATATTATGCCTATATGATCGATAGAACGACAATTACTAAACTTATTACACTTACTATTATCAATCGAAACTCATATTATTAACCATATTATGCAGATATGATCGATAGAACGACAATTACTACACTTATTACACTCACTTTTATCAATCCAACTCATATTATTAACCATATTATGCAGATATGATCGATAGACCGACAATTACTATACTTATTACTCTTATTATTATCAATCTAGCTCATATTATTAGCCATATTATGCTTGTATGATCGAGAGAACGACAATTACTATACTTACTACTCTTATTACTAACAATCTAACTCATATTATTCGCCATATTATGCTTATATGATCGATAGAACGACAATTACTATACTCATTGCACTCTCTATTATCAATCTAACTCATATTATTAACAATATTATGCAGGTATGATCGATAGAACGACAATTACTATACTTATTACTCTTATTATTATCAATCTAATTCATATTATTAGCCATATTATGCTTATGTGATCGATAGAACGACAATTACTATACTTATTACACTCACTGTTATCAATCTAACTCATATAATTAACCATATTATGCAAATATGATCGATAGAACGACAATTACTATACTTATTACTCTTATTATTATCAAACTAACTCATATTATTAGCCATATTATGCTTATATGATCGATAGAACGACAATTACTACTCTTATACCTCTTATTATTATCAATCTAACTCATATTATGAACCATATTCTGCAAATATGATCGATAGAACGACAATTACTATACTTATTACTCTTATTATTATCAAACTAACTCATATTATTAGCCATATTATGCTTATATGATCGATAGAACGACAATTACTATACTTATTACACTCACTATTATCAATCTAACTCATATTATTAACCATATTATGCAGATATGATCGATAGAACGACAATTACTATACTCATTACTCTTATTATTATTAACCTAACTCATATTATTAGCCATATTATGCTTATATGATGGACAGAAAGACAACAACTATACTTATTACACTCGCTGTTATCAATCTAACTCATATTATAAACCATATTATGCAAATATGGTCGACAGATCGACAATTACTATACTTATTACTCTTATTACTATCAACCTAACTCATATTATTAGCCATATTATGATTATATGATCGGCAGAACGACAATTACTATACTTATTACACTCACTGTTATCAATCTAAGTCATATAATTAACCATATTATGCAAATATGATCGATAGAACGACAATTACTATACTTATTACTCTTATTATTATCAATCTAACTCATATTATTAGCCATATTATGCTTATGTGATCGATAGAACGACATATACTATACTTATTACTCCTATTATTATCAATCTAACTCATATTATTAGGCATATTATGCTTGTATGATCGACAGAACGACAATTACTATACTTATTACACTCACTGTTATCAATCTAACTCATATTATTAACCATGTTATGCAAATATGTTCGATAGAACGAAAATTACTATACATATTACTCTTATTATTATAAACCTAACTCATGTTATTAGACATATTATGCTTATGTGATCGATAGAACGACAATTACTATATTTATTACTCTTATTATTATCAATCTAACTCATATTATTAGCCATATTATGCTTATATTATCGATAGAACGACAATTACTATACTTGTTACTCTTATTATTATCAATCTAACTCATATTATTAACCATATTGTGCAGATATGATCGATAGAACGACAATTACTATACTTATTACTCTTGCTATTATCAATCTAACTCATATTATTAGCCATATTATGCTTATATGATCGATTGAACGAGGATTACTGTACTTATTACTCTTATTATTACCAATCTAACTCATATTATTAGCCATATTATGCTTAAATTATCGATAGAACGACAATTCCTATACTTGTTACTCTTATTATTATCAATCTAACTCACATTATTAGCCATATTATGCTTATATGATCGATTCAACGACAATTACTATACTTATTACTCTTATTATTATCAATCTAACTCATATTATTAGCCATATTATGCTTATATTATCAATAGAAAGACAATTACTATACTTGTTACTCTTATTATTACTAATCTAACTCATATTATTAGCCATATTATACTTATGTGATCGAAAGAATGACAATTACTATACTTATAACTCTTATTATTATCAATCTAACTCATATTATTAGCCATATTATGCTTATATGATCGATTGAACGACAATTACTATACTTGTTACTCTTATTATTATCAATCTTACTCATTTTATTGGCCATATTATGTGGATATGATCGATAGGACGACAATTACTATACTCATTACTCGTATTATTATCAATCTAACTCATATTATTAGCCATATTATGTTTACATGATCGATAGAACGACAATTACTATACTTATTACTGTTATTATTATCAATCTTACACATATTAGTAGCCATATTATGCTTATATGATCGATTGAACGACAATTACTGTACTTATTGCTCTTATTATTACCAATCTCACTCATATTATTAGCCATATTATGCTTAAATTACCGATAGAGCGACAATTACTATACTTGTTACTCTTATTATTATCAATCTAACTCATACTATTAGCCATATTATGCTTATATTATCGATAGAACGACAATTACTATACTTGTTACTCTTATTATTATCAATCTAACTCATATTATTAACCATATTATGCAGATATGATCGATAGAACGACAATTACTATACTTATAACTCTTATTATTATCAATCTAACTCATATTATTAGCCATATTATGCTTATATGATCGATTGAACGACAATTACTATACTTGTTACTCTTATTATTATCAATCTAACTCATATTAGTAGCCATATTATGCTTATATTATCGATAGAACGACAATTACTATACTTGTTACTCTTATTATTATCAATCTAACTCATTTTATTGGCCATATTATGTGGATATGATCGATAGGACGACAATTACTATACTCATTACTCGTATTATTATCAATCTAACTCATATTATTAGCCATATTATGTTTACATGATCGATAGAACGACAATTACTATACTTATTACTGTTATTATTATCAATCTTACTCATATTATTAGCCATATTATGCTTATATGATCGATAGAACGACAATTACTATACTTCATACCCTTATTATTATCAATCTAACTCATATTATTGGCCATATTATGTGGATATGATCGATAGGACGACAATTACTATACTCATTACTCTTATTATTATCAATCTAACTCACATTATTAAGCATATAATGCTGATATGATCGATTGAACGACAATTACTATATTTATTACTCTTATTATTATCAATCTAACTCATATTACTAGCCATATTATGCTTATATTATCGATAGAACGACATATACTATGCTTGTTACTCATATTATTATCAATCTAACTCATATTATTAGCCATATTATGCTTATATGATCGATTGAACGACAATTACTATACTTGTTACTCTTATTATTATCAATCTAACTCATATTATTAGCCATATTATGCTTATATGATCGATTGAACGACAATTTCTATACTTGTTACTCATATTATTATCAATCTAACTCATACTATTAGCCATATTATGCTTATATGATCGATTGAACGACAATTTCTATACTTGTTACTCTCATTATTATCAATTTAACTAATATTATTAGCCATATTATGCTTATATCATCGATTGAACGACAATTTCTATACTTGTTACTCTCATTATTATCAATTTAACTCATATTATTAGCCATATTATGCTTATATGATCGATAGAACGACAATTACTATACTTATTACTCTTATTATTATCAATCTAACTCATATTATTAGCCACATTATGCTTATATGATCGATAGAACGACAATTACTATACTTATTACTCTTATTATTATCAATCTAACTCATATTACTAGCCATATTATGCTTATATTATCGATAGAACGACATATACTATGCTTGTTACTCATATTATTATCAATCTAACTCATATTATTAGCCATATTATGCTTATATGATCGATTGAACGACAATTACTATACTTGTTACTCTTATTATTATCAATCTTACTCATTTTATTGGCCATATTATGTGGATATGATTGATAGGACGACAATTACTATACTCATTACTCGTATTATTATCAATCTAACTCATATTATTAGCCATATTATGTTTACATGATCGATAGAACGACAATTACTATACTTATTACTGTTATTATTATCAATCTTACTCATATTATTAGCCATATTATGCTTATATGATCGATTGAACGACAATTACTATACTTATTACTCTTATTATTATCAATCTAACTCATATTATTAGCCACCTTATGCTTATATGATCGATAGAACGACAATTACTATACTTCTTACTCTTATTATTATCAATCTAACTCATATTACTAGCCATATTATGCTTATATTATCGATAGAACGACATATACTATGCTTGTTACTCATATTATTATCAATCTAACTCATATTATTAGCCATATTATGCTTATATGATCGATTGAACGACAATTACTATACTTGTTACTCTTATTATTATCAATCTAACTCATATTATTAGCCATATTATGCTTATATCATCGATTGAACGACAATTTCTATACTTGTTACTCTTATTATTATCAATCTAACTCATACTATTAGCCATATTATGCTTATATGATCGATTGAACGAGGATTACTGTACTTATTGCTCTTATTATTACCAATCTCACTCATATTATTAGCCATATTATGCTTAAATTATCGATAGAACTACAATTACTATACTTGTTACTCTTATTATTATCAATCTAACTCATATTATTAGCCATATTATGCTTATATTATCGATTGAACGACAATTTCTATACTTGTTACTCTCATTATTATCAATTTAACTCATATTATTAGCCATATTATGCTTATATGATCGATAGAACGACAATTACTATACTTATTACTCTTATTATTATCAATTTAACTCATATTATTAGCCATATTATGCTTATGTGATCGATAGAACGACAATTACTATACTTATAACTCTTATTGTTATAAATCTAACTCATATTATTAGCCATATTATGCTTATATGATCGATTGAACGACAATTACTATACTTGTTACTCTTATTATTATCAATCTAACTCATATTATTAGCCATATTATGCTTATATTATCGATAGAACGACAATTACTATACTTGTTACTCTTATTATTATCAATCTAACTCATACTATTAGCCATATTATGCTTATATTATCGATAGAACGACAATTACTATACTTGTTACTCTTATTATTATCAACCTAACTCATATTATTAACCATATTATGCAGATATGATCGATAGAACGACAATTACTATACTTATTACTCTTGCTATTATCAATCTAACTCATATTATTAGCCATATTATGCTTATATGATCGATTGAACGAGGATTACTGTACTTATTACTCTTATTATTATCAATCTAACTCATATTATTAGCCATATTATGCTTAAATTATCGATAGAACGACAATTCCTATACTTGTTACTCTTACTATTATCAATCTAACTCACATTATTAGCCATATTATGCTTATATGATCGATTGAACGACAATTACTATACTTATTACTCTTATTATTATCAATCTAACTCATATTATTAGCCATATTATGCTTATATTATCAATAGAAAGACAATTACTATACTTGTTACTCTTATTATTATCAATCTAACTCATATTATTAGCCACATTATGCTTATATGATCGATAGAACGACAATTACTATACTTATTACTCTTATTATTATCAATCTAACTCATATTACTAGCCATATTATGCTTATATTATCGATAGAACGACATATACTATGCTTGTTACTCATATTATTATCAATCTAACTCATATTATTAGCCATATTATGCTTATATGATCGATTGAACGACAATTACTAAACTTGTTACTCTTATTATTATCAATCTAACTCATATTATTAGCCATATTATGCTTATATCATCGATTGAACGACAATTTCTATACTTGTTACTCTTATTATTATCAATCTAACTCATACTATTAGCCATATTATGCTTATATGATCGATTGAACGAGGATTACTGTACTTATTGCTCTTATTATTACCAATCTAACCCATATTATTAGCCATATTATGCTTAAATTATCGATAGAACGACAATTCCTATACTTGTTACTCTTATTATTATCAATCTAACTCACATTATTAGCCATATTATGCTTATATGATCGATTCAACGACAATTACTATACTTATTACTCTTATTATTATCAATCTAACTCATATTATTAGCCATATTATGCTTATATTATCAATAGAAAGACAATTACTATACTTGTTACTCTTATTATTACTAATCTAACTCATATTATTAGCCATATTATACTTATGTGATCGAAAGAATGACAATTACTATACTTATAACTCTTATTATTATCAATCTAACTCATATTATTAGCCATATTATGCTTATATGATCGATTGAACGACAATTACTATACTTGTTACTCTTATTATTATCAATCTAACTCATATTAGTAGCCATATTATGCTTATATTATCGATAGAACGACAATTACTATACTTGTTACTCTTATTATTATCAATCTAACTCATTTTATTGGCCATATTATGTGGATATGATCGATAGGACGACAATTACTATACTCATTACTCGTATTATTATCAATCTAACTCATATTATTAGCCATATTATGTTTACATGATCGATAGAACGACAATTACTATACTTATTACTGTTATTATTATCAATCTTACTCATATTATTAGCCATATTATGCTTATATGATCGATAGAACGACAATTACTATACTTCATACCCTTATTATTATCAATCTAACTCATATTATTGGCCATATTATGTGGATATGATCGATAGGACGACAATTACTATACTCATTACTCTTATTATTATCAATCTAACTCACATTATTAAGCATATAATGCTGATATGATCGATTGAACGACAATTACTATATTTATTACTCTTATTATTATCAATCTAACTCATATTACTAGCCATATTATGCTTATATTATCGATAGAACGACATATACTATGCTTGTTACTCATATTATTATCAATCTAACTCATATTATTAGCCATATTATGCTTATATGATCGATTGAACGACAATTACTATACTTGTTACTCTTATTATTATCAATCTAACTCATATTATTAGCCATATTATGCTTATATGATCGATTGAACGACAATTTCTATACTTGTTACTCATATTATTATCAATCTAACTCATACTATTAGCCATATTATGCTTATATGATCGATTGAACGACAATTTCTATACTTGTTACTCTCATTATTATCAATTTAACTAATATTATTAGCCATATTATGCTTATATCATCGATTGAACGACAATTTCTATACTTGTTACTCTCATTATTATCAATTTAACTCATATTATTAGCCATATTATGCTTATATGGTCGACAGAACGACAATTACTATACTTATTACTCTTATTATTATCAATCTAACTCATATTATTAGCCACATTATGCTTATATGATCGATAGAACGACAATTACTATACTTATTACTCTTATTATTATCAATCTAACTCATATTACTAGCCATATTATGCTTATATTATCGATAGAACGACCTATACTACGCTTGTTACTCATATTATTATCAATCTAACTCATATTATTAGCCATATTATGCTTATATGATCGATTGAACGACAATTTCTATACTTGTTACTCTTATTATTATCAATCTAACTCATACTATTAGCCATATTATGCTTATATGATCGATTGAACGAGGATTACTGTACTTATTGCTCTTATTATTACCAATCTAACCCATATTATTAGCCATATTATGCTTAAATTATCGATAGAACGACAATTCCTATACTTGTTACTCTTATTATTATCAATCTAACTCACATTATTAGCCATATTATGCTTATATGATCGATTCAACGACAATTACTATACTTATTACTCTTATTATTATCAATCTAACTCATATTATTAGCCATATTATGCTTATATTATCAATAGAAAGACAATTACTATACTTGTTACTCTTATTATTACTAATCTAACTCATATTATTAGCCATATTATACTTATGTGATCGAAAGAATGACAATTACTATACTTATAACTCTTATTATTATCAATCTAACTCATATTACTAGCCATATTATGCTTATATTATCGATAGAACGACATATACTATGCTTGTTACTCATATTATTATCAATCTAACTCATATTATTAGCCATATTATGCTTATATGATCGATTGAACGACAATTACTAAACTTGTTACTCTTATTATTATCAATCTAACTCATATTATTAGCCATATTATGCTTATATCATCGATTGAACGACAATTTCTATACTTGTTACTCTTATTATTATCAATCTAACTCATACTATTAGCCATATTATGCTTATATGATCGATTGAACGAGGATTACTGTACTTATTGCTCTTATTATTACCAATCTAACCCATATTATTAGCCATATTATGCTTAAATTATCGATAGAACGACAATTCCTATACTTGTTACTCTTATTATTATCAATCTAACTCACATTATTAGCCATATTATACTTATGTGATCGAAAGAATGACAATTACTATACTTATAACTCTTATTATTATCAATCTAACTCATATTATTAGCCATATTATGCTTATATGATCGATTGAACGACAATTACTATACTTGTTACTCTTATTATTATCAATCTAACTCACATTATTAACCATATAATGCTGATATGATCGATTGAACGACAATTACTATATTTATTACTCTTATTATTATCAATCTAACTCATATTACTAGCCATATTATGCTTATATTATCGATAGAACGACATATACTATGCTTGTTACTCATATTATTATCAATCTAACTCATATTATTAGCCATATTATGCTTATATGATCGATTGAACGACAATTACTATACTTGTTACTCTTATTATTATCAATCTAACTCATATTATTAGCCATATTATGCTTATATGATCGATTGAACGACAATTTCTATACTTGTTACTCATATTATTATCAATCTAACTCATACTATTAGCCATATTATGCTTATATGATCGATTGAACGACAATTTCTATACTTGTTACTCTCATTATTATCAATTTAACTCATATTATTAGCCATATTATGCTTATATCATCGATTGAACGACAATTTCTATACTTGTTACTCTCATTATTATCAATTTAACTCATATTATTAGCCATATTATGCTTATATGATCGATAGAACGACAATTACTATACTTATTACTCTTATTATTATCAATCTAACTCATATTATTAGCCACATTATGCTTATATGATCGATAGAACGACAATTACTATACTTATTACTCTTATTATTATCAATCTAACTCATATTACTAGCCATATTATGCTTATATTATCGATAGAACGACATATACTATGCTTGTTACTCATATTATTATCAATCTAACTCATATTATTAGCCATATTATGCTTATATGATCGATTGAACGACAATTACTATACTTGTTACTCTTATTATTATCAATCTTACTCATTTTATTGGCCATATTATGTGGATATGATCGATAGGACGACAATTACTATACTCATTACTCGTATTATTATCAATCTAACTCATATTATTAGCCATATTATGTTTACATGATCGATAGAACGACAATTACTGTACTTATTACTGTTATTATTATCAATCTTACACATATTAGTAGCCATATTATGCTTATATGATCGATTGAACGACAATTACTATACTTATTACTCTTATTATTATCAATCTAACTCATATTATTAGCCATATTATGTTTACATGATCGATAGAACGACAATTACTGTACTTATTACTGTTATTATTATCAATCTTACACATATTAGTAGCCATATTATGCTTATATGATCGATTGAACGACAATTACTATACTTATTACTCTTATTATTATCAATCTAACTCATATTATTAGCCACCTTATGCTTATATGATCGATAGAACGACAATTACTATACTTGTTACTCTTATTATTATCAATCTAACTCATATTATTAGCCATATTATGCTTATATCATCGATTGAACGACAATTTCTATACTTGTTACTCTTATTATTATCAATCTAACTCATACTATTAGCCATATTATGCTTATATGATCGATTGAACGAGGATTACTGTACTTATTGCTCTTATTATTACCAATCTCACTCATATTATTAGCCATATTATGCTTAAATTATCGATAGAACGACAATTACTATACTTGTTACTCTTATTATTATCAATCTAACTCATATTATTAGCCACATTATGCTTATATGATCGATAGAACGACAATTACTATACTTATTACTCTTATTATTATCAATCTAACTCATATTACTAGCCATATTATGCTTATATTATCGATAGAACGACATATACTATGCTTGTTACTCATATTATTATCAATCTAACTCATATTATTAGCCATATTATGCTTATATGATCGATTGAACGACAATTACTAAACTTGTTACTCTTATTATTATCAATCTAACTCATATTATTAGCCATATTATGCTTATATCATCGATTGAACGACAATTTCTATACTTGTTACTCTTATTATTATCAATCTAACTCATACTATTAGCCATATTATGCTTATATGATCGATTGAACGAGGATTACTGTACTTATTGCTCTTATTATTACCAATCTCACTCATATTATTAGCCATATTATGCTTAAATTATCGATAGAACGACAATTACTATACTTGTTACTCTTATTATTATCAATCCAACTCATATTATTAGCCATATTATGCTTATATGATCGATTGAACGACTATTTCTATACTTGTTACTCTCATTATTATCAATTTAACTCATATTATTAGCCATATTATGCATATATGGTCGATAGAACGACAATTACTATACTTGTTACTCTTATTATTATCAATCTAACTCATTTTATTGGCCATATTATGTGGATATGATCGATAGGACGACAATTACTATACTTGTTACTCTTATTATTATCAATCTAACTCATACTATTAGCCATATTATGCTTATATGATCGATTGAACGAGGATTACTGTACTTATTGCTCTTATTATTACCAATCTCACTCATATTATTAGCCATATTATGCTTAAATTACCGATAGAGCGACAATTACTATACTTGTTACTCTTATTATTATCAATCTAACTCATACTATTAGCCATATTATGCTTATATTATCGATAGAACGACAATTACTATACTTGTTACTCTTATTATTATCAATCTAACTCATATTATTAACCATATTATGCAGATATGATCGATAGAACGACAATTACTATACTTATTACTCTTGCTATTATCAATCTAACTCATATTATTAGCCATATTATGCTTATATGATCGATTGAACGAGGATTACTGTACTTATTACTCTTATTATTACCAATCTAACTCATATTATTAGCCATATTATGCTTAAATTATCGATAGAACGACAATTCCTATACTTGTTACTCTTATTATTATCAATCTAACTCACATTATTAGCCATATTATGCTTATATGATCGATTGAACGACAATTACTATACTTATTACTCTTATTATTATCAATCTAACTCATATTATTAGCCATATTATGCTTATATTATCAATAGAAAGACAATTACTATACTTGTTACTCTTATTATTATCAATCTAACTCATATTATTAGCCACATTATGCTTATATGATCGATAGAACGACAATTACTATACTTATTACTCTTATTATTATCAATCTAACTCATATTACTAGCCATATTATGCTTATATTATCGATAGAACGACATATACTATGCTTGTTACTCATATTATTATCAATCTAACTCATATTATTAGCCATATTATGCTTATATGATCGATTGAACGACAATTACTAAACTTGTTACTCTTATTATTATCAATCTAACTCATATTATTAGCCATATTATGTTTACATGATCGATAGAACGACAATTACTATACTTATTACTGTTATTATTATCAATCTTACTCATATTATTAGCCATATTATGCTTATATGATCGATAGAACGACAATTACTATACTTCATACCCTTATTATTATCAATCTAACTCATATTATTGGCCATATTATGTGGATATGATCGATAGGACGACAATTACTATACTCATTACTCTTATTATTATCAATCTAACTCACATTATTAAGCATATAATGCTGATATGATCGATTGAACGACAATTACTATATTTATTACTCTTATTATTATCAATCTAACTCATATTACTAGCCATATTATGCTTATATTATCGATAGAACGACATATACTATGCTTGTTACTCATATTATTATCAATCTAACTCATATTATTAGCCACATTATGCTTATATGATCGATTGAACGACAATTACTATACTTGTTACTCTTATTATTATCAATCTAACTCATATTATTAGCCATATTATGCTTATATGATCGATTGAACGACAATTTCTATACTTGTTACTCATATTATTATCAATCTAACTCATACTATTAGCCATATTATGCTTATATGATCGATTGAACGACAATTTCTATACTTGTTACTCTCATTATTATCAATTTAACTAATATTATTAGCCATATTATGCTTATATCATCGATTGAACGACAATTTCTATACTTGTTACTCTCATTATTATCAATTTAACTCATATTATTAGCCATATTATGCTTATATGATCGATAGAACGACAATTACTATACTTATTACTCTTATTATTATCAATCTAACTCATATTATTAGCCACATTATGCTTATATGATCGATAGAACGACAATTACTATACTTATTACTCTTATTATTATCAATCTAACTCATATTACTAGCCATATTATGCTTATATTATCGATAGAACGACATATACTATGCTTGTTACTCATATTATTATCAATCTAACTCATATTATTAGCCATATTATGCTTATATGATCGATTGAACGACAATTACTATACTTGTTACTCTTATTATTATCAATCTTACTCATTTTATTGGCCATATTATGTGGATATGATTGATAGGACGACAATTACTATACTCATTACTCGTATTATTATCAATCTAACTCATATTATTAGCCATATTATGTTTACATGATCGATAGAACGACAATTACTATACTTATTACTGTTATTATTATCAATCTTACTCATATTATTAGCCATATTATGCTTATATGATCGATGGAACGACAATTACTATACTTATTACTCTTATTATTATCAATCTAACTCATATTATTAGCCACCTTATGCTTATATGATCGATAGAACGACAATTACTATACTTCTTACTCTTATTATTATCAATCTAACTCATATTATTAGCCATATTATGCTTGTATCATCGATTGAACGACAATTTCTATACTTGTTACTCTTATTATTATCAATCTAACTCATACTATTAGCCATATTATGCTTATATGATCGATTGAACGAGGATTACTGTACTTATTGCTCTTATTATTACCAATCTCACTCATATTATTAGCCATATTATGCTTAAATTAACGATAGAACGACAATTACTATACTTGTTACTCTTATTATTATCAATCTAACTCATATTATTAGCCATATTATGCTTATATTATCGATTGAACGACAATTTCTATACTTGTTACTCTCATTATTATCAATTTAACTCATATTATTAACCATATTATGCAGATATGATCGATAGAACGACAATTACTATACTTATTACTCTTGCTATTATCAATCTAACTCATATTATTAGCCATATTATGCTTATATGATCGATTGAACGAGGATTACTGTACTTATTACTCTTATTATTACCAATCTAACTCATATTATTAGCCATATTATGCTTAAATTATCGATAGAACGACAATTCCTATACTTGTTACTCTTACTATTATCAATCTAACTCACATTATTAGCCATATTATGCTTATATGATCGATTGAACGACAATTACTATACTTATTACTCTTATTATTATCAATCTAACTCATATTATTAGCCATATTATGCTTATATTATCAATAGAAAGACAATTACTATACTTGTTACTCTTATTATTATCAATCTAACTCATATTATTAGCCACATTATGCTTATATGATCGATAGAACGACAATTACTATACTTATTACTCTTATTATTATCAATCTAACTCATATTACTAGCCATATTATGCTTATATTATCGATAGAACGACATATACTATGCTTGTTACTCATATTATTATCAATCTAACTCATATTATTAGCCATATTATGCTTATATGATCGATTGAACGACAATTACTAAACTTGTTACTCTTATTATTATCAATCTAACTCATATTATTAGCCATATTATGCTTATATCATCGATTGAACGACAATTTCTATACTTGTTACTCTTATTATTATCAATCTAACTCATACTATTAGCCATATTATGCTTATATGATCGATTGAACGAGGATTACTGTACTTATTGCTCTTATTATTACCAATCTCACTCATATTATTAGCCATATTATGCTTAAATTATCGATAGAGCGACAATTACTATACTTGTTACTCTTATTATTATCAATCTAACTCATATTATTAGCCATATTATGCTTATATGATCGATTGAACGACAATTTCTATACTTGTTACTCTCATTATTATCAATTTAACTCATATTATTAGCCATATTATGCTTATATGATCGATAGAACGACAATTACTATACTTATTACTCTTATTATTATCAATCTAACTCATATTATTAGCCATATTATGCTTATATTATCAATAGAACGACAATTACTATACTTGTTACTCTTATTATTATTAATCTAACTCATATTATTAGCCATATTATACTTATGTGATCGATAGAACGACAATTACTATACTTATAACTCTTATTATTATCAATCTAACTCATATTATTAGCCATATTATGCTTATATGATCGATTGAACGACAATTACTATACTTGTTACTCTTATTATTATCAATCTAACTCATATTAGTAGCCATATTATGCTTATATTATCGATAGAACGACAATTACTATACTTGTTACTCTTATTATTATCAATCTAACTCATATTATTGGCCATATTATGTGGATATGTTCGATAGGACGACAATTACTATACTTATTACTCTTATTATTATCAATCTAACTCATATTATTAGCCACATTATGCTTATATGATCGATAGAACGACAATTACTATACGTGTTACTCTCATTATTATCAATCTAACTCATATTAGTAGCCATATTATGCTTATATTATCGATAGAACGACAATTACTATACTTGTTACTCTTATTATTATCAATCTAACTCATATTATTGGCCATATTATGTGGATATGATCGATAGGACTACAATTACTGTACTTATTACTCTTATTATTATCAATCTAACTCATATTATTAGCCACATTATGCTTATATGATCGATAGAACGACAATTACTATACTTATTACTGTTATTATTATCAATCTAACTCATATTATTAGCCATATTATGCTTATATGATCGATAGAACGACAATTACTATACATGTTACTCTTATTATTATCAATCTAACTCATATTAGTAGCCATATTATGCTTATATTATCGATAGAACGACAATTACTATACTTGTTACTCTTATTATTATCAATCTAACTCATATTATTGGCCATATTATGTGGATATGATCGATAGGACGACAATTACTATACTTATTACTCTTATTATTATCAATCTAACTCACATTATTAGCCATATTATGCTTATATGATCGATTGAACGACAATTACTATACTTATTACTCTTATTATTATCAATCTAACTCATATTATTAGCCATATTATGCTTATATTATCAATAGAAAGACAATTACTATACTTGTTACTCTTATTATTACTAATCTAACTCATATTATTAGCCATATTATACTTATGTGATCGAAAGAATGACAATTACTATACTTATAACTCTTATTATTATCAATCTAACTCATATTATTAGCCATATTATGCTTATATGATCGATTGAACGACAATTACTATACTTGTTACTCTTATTATTATCAATCTAACTCATATTAGTAGCCATATTATGCTTATATTATCGATAGAACGACAATTACTATACTTGTTACTCTTATTATTATCAATCTAACTCATTTTATTGGCCATATTATGTGGATATGATCGATAGGACGACAATTACTATACTTGTTACTCTTATTATTATCAATCTAACTCATACTATTAGCCATATTATGCTTATATGATCGATTGAACGAGGATTACTGTACTTATTGCTCTTATTATTACCAATCTCACTCATATTATTAGCCATATTATGCTTAAATTATCGATAGAGCGACAATTACTATACTTGTTACTCTTATTATTATCAATCTAACTCATATTATTAGCCATATTATGCTTATATGATCGATTGAACGACAATTTCTATACTTGTTACTCTCATTATTATCAATTTAACTCATATTATTAGCCATATTATGCTTATATGATCGATAGAACGACAATTACTATACTTATTACTCTTATTATTATCAATCTAACTCATATTATTAGCCATATTATGCTTATATTATCAATAGAACGACAATTACTATACTTGTTACTCTTATTATTATTAATCTAACTCATATTATTAGCCATATTATGTGGATATGTTCGATAGGACGACAATTACTATACTTATTACTCTTATTATTATCAATCTAACTCATATTATTAGCCACATTATGCTTATATGATCGATAGAACGACAATTACTATACGTGTTACTCTCATTATTATCAATCTAACTCATATTAGTAGCCATATTATGCTTATATTATCGATAGAACGACAATTACTATACTTGTTACTCTTATTATTATCAATCTAACTCATATTATTGGCCATATTATGTGGATATGATCGATAGGACTACAATTACTGTACTTATTACTCTTATTATTATCAATCTAACTCATATTATTAGCCACATTATGCTTATATGATCGATAGAACGACAATTACTATACTTATTACTGTTATTATTATCAATCTAACTCATATTATTAGCCATATTATGCTTATATGATCGATAGAACGACAATTACTATACTTATTACCCTCATTATTATCAATCTAACTCATATTATTGGCCATATTATGTGGATATGATCGATAGGACGACAATTACTATACTCATTACTCTTGTTATTATCAATCTAACTAATATTATTAACCATATAATGCTGATATGATCGATTGAACGACAATTACTATACTTATTACTCTTATTATTATCAATCTAACTCATATTACTAGCCATATTATGCTTATATTATCGATAGAACGACATATACTATGCTTGTTACTCATATTATTATCAATCTAACTCATATTATTAGCCATATTATGCTTATATGATCGATTGAACGACAATTACTATACTTGTTACTCTTATTATTATCAATCTAACTCATATTATTAGCCATATTATGCTTATATCATCGATTGAACGACAATTTCTATACTTGTTACTCTTATTATTATCAATCTAACTCATACTATTAGCCATATTATGCTTATATGATCGATTGAACGAGGATTACTGTACTTATTGCTCTTATTATTACCAATCTCACTCATATTATTAGCCATATTATGCTTAAATTATCGATAGAACGACAATTACCATACTTGTTACTCTTATTATTATCAATCTACCTCATATTATTAGCCATATTATGCTTATATGATCGATTGAACGACAATTTCTATACTTGTTACTCTCATTATTATCAATTTAACTCATATTATTAGCCATATTATGCTTATATGATCGATAGAACGACAATTACTATACTTATTACTCTTGCTATTATCAATCTAACTCATATTATTAGCCATATTATGCTTATATGATCGATTGAACGAGGATTACTGTACTTATTACTCTTATTATTACCAATCTAACTCATATTATTAGCCATATTATGCTTAAATTATCGATAGAACGACAATTCCTATACTTGTTACTCTTATTATTATCAATCTAACTCACATTATTAGCCATATTATGCTTATATGATCGATTGAACGACAATTACTATACTTATTACTCTTATTATTATCAATCTAACTCATATTATTGGCCATATTATGTGGATATGATCGATAGGACGACAATTACTATACTCATTACTCTTATTATTATCAATCTAACTCATATTATTAGCCACCTTATGCTTATATGATCGATAGAACGACAATTACTATACTTATTACTCTTATTATTATCAATCTAACTTATATTATTAGCCATATTATGCTTATATTATCAATAGAACGACAATTACTATACTTGTTACTCTTATTATTATTAATCTAACTCATATTATTAGCCATATTGTACTTATGTGATCGATAGAACGACAATTACTATACTTATAACTCTTATTATTATCAATCTAACTCATATTATTAGCCATATTATGCTTATATGATCGATTGAACGACAATTACTATGCATGTTACTCATATTATTATCAATCTAACTCATATTATTAGCCATATTATGCTTATATCATCGATTGAACGACAATTTCTATACTTGTTACTCTTATTATTATCAATCTAACTCATACTATTAGCCATATTATGCTTATATGATCGATTGAACGAGGATTACTGTACTTAGTGCTCTTATTATTACCAATCTCACTCATATTATTAGCCATATTATGCTTAAATTATCGATAGAACGACAATTACTATACTTGTTACTCTTATTATTATCAATCTAACTCATATTATTAGCCATATTATGCTTATATGATCGATTGAACGACAATTTCTATACTTGTTACTCTCATTATTATCAATTTAACTCATATTATTAGCCATATTATGCTTATATGATCGATAGAACGACAATTACTATACTTGTTACTCTTATTATTATCAATCTAACTCATATTAGTAGCCATATTATGCTTATATTATCGATAGAACGACAATTACTGTACTTGTTACTCTTATTATTATCAATCTAACTCATATTATTGGCCATATTATGTGGATATGATCGATAGGACGACAATTACTATACTTATTACTCTTATTATTATCAATCTAACTCATATTATTAGCCACATTATGCTTATATGATCGATAGAACGACAATTACTATACTTATTACTGTTATTATTATCAATCTAACTCATATTATTAGCCATATTATGCTTATATGATCGATAGAACGACAATTACTATACTTATTACCCTTATTATTATCAATCTAACTCATATTATTAGCCATATTATGCTTATATGATCGATTGAACGACAATTACTATACTTGTTACTCTTATTATTATCAATCTAACTCATATTAGTAGCCATATTATGCTTATATTATCGATAGAACGACAATTACTGTACTTGTTACTCTTATTATTATCAATCTAACTCATATTATTGGCCATATTATGTGGAAATGATCGATAGGACGACAATTACTATACTTATTACTCTTATTATTATCAATCTAACTCATATTATTAGCCACATTATGCTTATATGATCGATAGAACGACAATTACTATACTTATTACTGTTATTATTATCAATCTAACTCATATTATTAGCCATATTATGCTTATATGATCGATAGGACGACAATTACTATACTCATTACTCTTATTATTATCAATCTAACTCACATTATTAAGCATATAATGCTGATATGATCGATTGAACGACAATTACTATATTTATTACTCTTATTATTATCAATCTAACTCACATTACTAGCCATATTATGCTTATATTATCGATAGAACGACATATACTATGCTTGTTACTCATATTATTATCAATCTAACTCATATTATTAGCCATATTATGCTTATATGATCGATTGAACGACAATTACTATACTTGTTACTCTTATTATTATCAATCTAACTCATATTATTAGCCATATTATGCTTATATGATCGATTGAACGACAATTTCTATACTTGTTACTCATATTATTATCAATCTAACTCATACTATTAGCCATATTATGCTTATATGATCGATTGAACGAGGATTACTGTACTTATTACTCTTATTATTACCAATCTAACTCATATTATTAGCCATATTATGCTTAAATTATCGATAGAACGACAATTACTATACTTGTTTCTCTTATTATTATTAATCTAACTCATATTATTAGCCATATTATGCTTATGTGATCGATAGAACGACAATTACTATACTTATCACCCTTATTATTAACAATCTAACTCATATTATTGGCCATATTATGTGGATATGATCGATAGCACGACAATTACTATACTCATTACTCTTATTATTATCAATCTAACTCATATTATTAACCATATAATGCTGATATGATCGATTGAACGACAATTACTATACTTATTACTGTTATTATTATTAATCGAACTCATATTATTGGCCATATTATGCTTATATGATCGATTAAACGAGGATTACTGTACTAACTACTCTAATTATTACCAATCTAACTCATATAATTAGCCATATTATGCTTATATTATCGATAGAACGACAATTACTATACTTGTTACTCTTATTATTATCAATCTAACTCATATTATTAGCCATATTATGCTTATATGATCGATTGAGCGACAATTACTATACTTGTTACTCTTATTATTATCAATCTACCTCATATTATTAGCCATATTATGCTTATATGATCGATTGAACGACAATTTCTATACTTGTTACTCTCATTATTATCAATTTAACTCATATTATTAGCCATATTATGCTTATATGATCGATAGAACGACAATTACTATACTTATTACTCTTGCTATTATCAATCTAACTCATATTATTAGCCATATTATGCTTATATGATCGATTGAACGAGGATTACTGTACTTATTACTCTTATTATTACCAATCTAACTCATATTATTAGCCATATTATGCTTATATGATCGATTGAACGACAATTACTATACTTGTTACTCTTATTATTATCAATCTAACTCATATTAGTAGCCATATTATGCTTATATTATCGATAGAACGACAATTACTGTACTTGTTACTCTTATTATTATCAATCTAACTCATATTATTGGCCATATTATGTGGATATGATCGATAGGACGGCAATTACTATAGTTATTACTCTTATTATTATCAATCTAACTCATATTATTAGCCACATTATGCTTATATGATCGATAGAACGACAATTACTATACTTATTACTGTTATTATTATCAATCTAACTCATATTATTAGCCATATTATGCTTATATGATCGATAGAACGACAATTACTATACTTGTTACTCTTATTATTATCAATCTAACTCATATTAGTAGCCATATTATGCTCATATTATCGATAGAACGACAATTACTGTACTTGTTACTCTTATTATTATCAATCTAACTCATATTATTGGCCATATTATGTGGATATGATCGATAGGACGACAATTACTATACTTATTACTCTTATTATTATCAATCTAACTCATATTATTAGCCACATTATGCTTATATGATCGATAGAACGACAATTACTATACTTATTACTGTTATTATTATCAATCTAACTCATATTATTAGCCATATTATGCTTATATGATCGATAGAACGACAATTACTATACTTATTACCCTTATTATTATCAATCTAACTCATATTATTGGCCATATTATGTGGATATGAGCGATAGGACGACAATTACTATACTCATTACTCTTATTATTATCAATCTAACTCATATTATTAACCATATAATGCTGATATGATCGATTGAACGACAATTACTATACTTATTACTCTTATTATTATCAATCTAACTCATATTACTAGCCATATTATGCTTATATTATCGATAGAACGACATATACTATGCATGTTACTCATATTATTATCAATCTAACTCATATTATTAGCCATATAATGCTGATATGATCGATTGAACGACAATTACTATACTTATTACTCTTATTATTATCAATCTAACTCATATTACTAGCCATATTATGCTTATATTATCGATTGAACGACAATTTCTATAGTTGTTACTTTCATTATTATCAATTTAACTCATATTATTAGCCATATTATGCTTATATGATCGATAGAACGACAATTACTATACTTATTACTCTTATTATTATCAATCTAACTCATATTATTAGCCATATTATGCTTATATTATCAATAGAACGACAATTACTATACTTGTTACTCTTATTATTATTAATCTAACTCATATTATTAGCCATATTATACTTATGTGATCGATAGAACGACAATTACTATACTTATAACTCTTATTATTATCAATCTAACTCATATTATTAGCCATATTATGCTTATATGATCGATTGAACGACAATTACTATACTTGTTACTCTTATTATTATCAATCTAACTCATATTAGTAGCCATATTATGCTTATATTATCGATAGAACGACAATTACTATACTTGTTACTCTTATTATTATCAATCTAACTCATATTATTGGCCATATTATGTGGATATGTTCGATAGGACGACAATTACTATACTTATTACTCTTATTATTATCAATCTAACTCATATTATTAGCCACATTATGCTTATATGATCGATTGAACGACAATTACTATACATGTTACTCTTATTATTATCAATCTAACTCATATTAGTAGCCATATTATGCTTATATTATCGATAGAACGACAATTACTATACTTGTTACTCTTATTATTATCAATCTAACTCATATTATTGGCCATATTATGTGGATATGATCGATAGGACGACAATTACTATACTTATTACTCTTATTATTATCAATCTAACTCATATTATTAGCCACATTATGCTTATATGATCGATAGAACGACAATTACTATACGTGTTACTCTCATTATTATCAATCTAACTCATATTAGTAGCCATATTATGCTTATATTATCGATAGAACGACAATTACTATACTTGTTACTCTTATTATTATCAATCTAACTCATATTATTGGCCATATTATGTGGATATGATCGATAGGACTACAATTACTATACTTATTACTCTTATTATTATCAATCTAACTCATATTATTAGCCACATTATGCTTATATGATCGATAGAACGACAATTACTATACTTATTACTGTTATTATTATCAATCTAACTCATATTATTAGCCATATTATGCTTATATGATCGATAGAACGACAATTACTATACTTATTACCCTCATTATTATCAATCTAACTCATATTATTGGCCATATTATGTGGATATGATCGATAGGACGACAATTACTATACTCATTACTCTTGTTATTATCAATCTAACTAATATTATTAACCATATAATGCTGATATGATCGATTGAACGACAATTACTATACTTATTACTCTTATTATTATCAATCTAACTCATATTACTAGCCATATTATGCTTATATTATCGATAGAACGACATATACTATGCTTGTTACTCATATTATTATCAATCTAACTCATATTATTAGCCATATTATGCTTATATGATCGATTGAACGACAATTACTATACTTGTTACTCTTATTATTATCAATCTAACTCATATTATTAGCCATATTATGCTTATATCATCGATTGAACGACAATTTCTATACTTGTTACTCTTATTATTATCAATCTAACTCATACTATTAGCCATATTATGCTTATATGATCGATTGAACGAGGATTACTGTACTTATTGCTCTTATTATTACCAATCTCACTCATATTATTAGCCATATTATGCTTAAATTATCGATAGAACGACAATTACCATACTTGTTACTCTTATTATTATCAATCTACCTCATATTATTAGCCATATTATGCTTGTATGATCGATTGAACGACAATTTCTATACTTGTTACTCTCATTATTATCAATTTAACTCATATTATTAGCCATATTATGCTTATATGATCGATAGAACGACAATTACTATACTTATTACTCTTGCTATTATCAATCTAACTCATATTATTAGCCATATTATGCTTATATGATCGATTGAACGAGGATTACTGTACTTATTACTCTTATTATTACCAATCTAACTCATATTATTAGCCATATTATGCTTAAATTATCGATAGAACGACAATTCCTATACTTGTTACTCTTATTATTATCAATCTAACTCACATTATTAGCCATATTATGCTTATATGATCGATTGAACGACAATTACTATACTTATTACTCTTATTATTATCAATCTAACTCATATTATTGGCCATATTATGTGGATATGATCGATAGGACGACAATTACTATACTCATTACTCTTATTATTATCAATCTAACTCATATTATTAGCCACATTATGCTTATATGATCGATAGAACGACAATTACTATACTTATTACTCTTATTATTATCAATCTAACTTATATTATTAGCCATATTATGCTTATATTATCAATAGAACGACAATTACTATACTTGTTACTCTTATTATTATTAATCTAACTCATATTATTAGCCATATTATACTTATGTGATCGATAGAACGACAATTACTATACTTATAACTCTTATTATTATCAATCTAACTCATATTATTAGCCATATTATGCTTATATGATCGATTGAACGACAATTACTATGCATGTTACTCATATTATTATCAATCTAACTCATATTATTAGCCATATTATGCTTATATCATCGATTGAACGACAATTTCTATACTTGTTACTCTTATTATTATCAATCTAACTCATACTATTAGCCATATTATGCTTATATGATCGATTGAACGAGGATTACTGTACTTAGTGCTCTTATTATTACCAATCTCACTCATATTATTAGCCATATTATGCTTATATGATCGATTGAACGACAATTTCTATACTTGTTACTCTCATTATTATCAATTTAACTCATATTATTAGCCATATTATGCTTATATGATCGATAGAACGACAATTACTATACTTGTTACTCTTATTATTATCAATCTAACTCATATTAGTAGCCATATTATGCTTATATTATCGATAGAACGACAATTACTGTACTTGTTACTCTTATTATTATCAATCTAACTCATATTATTGGCCATATTATGTGGATATGATCGATAGGACGACAATTACTATACTTATTACTCTTATTATTATCAATCTAACTCATATTATTAGCCACATTATGCTTATATGATCGATAGAACGACAATTACTATACTTATTACTGTTATTATTATCAATCTAACTCATATTATTAGCCATATTATGCTTATATGATCGATAGAACGACAATTACTATACTTATTACCCTTATTATTATCAATCTAACTCATATTATTAGCCATATTATGCTTATATGATCGATTGAACGACAATTACTATACTTGTTACTCTTATTATTATCAATCTAACTCATATTAGTAGCCATATTATGCTTATATTATCGATAGAACGACAATTACTGTACTTGTTACTCTTATTATTATCAATCTAACTCATATTATTGGCCATATTATGTGGAAATGATCGATAGGACGACAATTACTATACTTATTACTCTTATTAT